>NC_060274.1:52058407-52216739 GCF_021613505.1 Equus quagga | reverse complement strand
AAAGAGTTCAAGTAACCTCATCTCAATTACAGGTATCAGAAGTCTAATCAAAATGCTTTGGTCCTGGACTTTTATTTTTTGGGAGGTTTTTGATTGCTGTTTTGATCTCCTTACTGGTGATTGGTCTATTCAAATTCTCTACTTCTTCTTGGTCCCATTTTGGAAGATTGTATGTTTCTAGGAATTTATCCATTTCTTCTACATTATCCAATTTGTTAGCGTATAGCTTTTCATAGTATTCTGTTAGTATCTTTTGTATTTCTGAGGTGTCCATTGTAATTTCTCCTCTTTCATTTCTGATTTTATTTATTTGAGCCGTCTCTCTTTTTTTCTTGGTGAGTCTAGCTAAGGGTTTGTCAATTTTGTTTATATTTTCAAAGAACCAGCACTTTCATTAATTTTTTCTATTTTTTTTCACTGTCTATTTCATTTATTTCTGCTCTGATTTTTATTGTTTCCTTCCTTCTGCTGATTTTGGGATTTGTTTGTTCTTCTTTTTCCGGTACATTTAGATGCACTGTTAGATTGTTTATTTGGGATTTTTCTTGTGTGTTGAGGTAGGCCTGAATTGCTATAAACTTCCCTCTTAGAACCACTTTTGCTGTATCCCATAGATTTTGGCATGTTGTATTTTCATTTTCATTTGCCTCCAGGAATTTTTTGATTTCTCCTTTGATTTCTTCATTGACCCAATCATTGTTCGGTAGCATTTTGTTTAATCTTCTCATTTTTGTTGCTTTTCTGGTTTTCTCCCTGTAGTTGATTTCTAGTTTCATACCTTTGTGGTCAGAAAAGGTGAATGTTGAATTCTAGCAAACATTCAAAGAAGACCTAATACCTATCCTTCGCAAACTCTTCCAAAAAATTGAAGAGGACGGGAGGCTTCCTAACTCATTCTATGAAGCCAACATTATCCTGATACCAAAACCAGACAAGGACAACACAAAAAAAGAAAATTACAGGTCAATCTCATTGATGAACATCGATGCAAAAATCCTCAACAAAATACTAGCAAATCGAATACAACAATACATTAAAAAGATCATACATCATGATCAAGTGGGTTTCATTCCATGGATGCAAGGATGGTTCAACATCCACAAATCTATCAACGTGATACACCACATTAACAAAATGAAGAATAAAAACCATACGACCATCTCAATAGATGCAGAGAAAGCATTTGACAAGATACAGCATCCATTTATGATAAAAATTCTAAATAAAATGGGCATAGAAGGAAAATACTTCAACTTAATAAAGGCTATATATGACAAATCCACAGCAAATATCATTCTCAACAGAGAAAAACTGAAAGCTATCTCTCTAAGAACAGGAACCAGACAAGGATGCCCACTGTCACCACTCATTTAACATGGTATTGGAAGTCCTAGCCAGAGCAATCAGGCAAGAAAATGAAATAAAAGGAATCCATATTGGAAAAGAAGAAGTGAAACTGTCTCTCTTTGCAGATGATGTGATTTCATATATAGAAACCCTAAAGAATCCACTAAGAAACTTTTAGAAATAATAAATGAATACAGTCAAGTCGCAGGATACTAAATCAACATACGAAAATCTGTTGTGTTTCTATACACTAACAACGAAGTAGCAGAAAGAGAAATTACGAATACAATCCCATTTATAATGGCATCAAAAAGAATAAAATACCTAGGAATAAATTTAACCAAAGAGGTGAAAGATCTGTACACCGAAAACTATAAAACACTGTTGAAACATATCGAAGAAGACACAAAGAAAGGGAAAGATATTCCGTGCTCTTGGATTGGAAGAATTAACATAGTTAAAATGTCCATACTTCCTAAAGCAAGCTATAGATTCAATGCAATCCCTATCAAAGTTCCAACAACATTTTTCACAGAAATAGAACAAAGAATCCTAAAATTTATATGGACCAACAAAAGGCCCTGAATAGCTAAAGGATTCCTGAGAAAAAAAGAACAAAGCTGGAGGTATCACGCTCCCTGATTTCAAAATGTACTACAAATCCATAGTAACCAAAACAGCATGGTACTGGCACAAAAACAGGCACACAGATCAATGGAACAGAATCAAGACCCCAGAAATAAACCCACACCTTTATGTACAGCTAATATTTGACAAGGGAGCCAAGAGCATATGATGGAGAAAGGAGAGTCTCTTCAATTAATGGTGCTGGGGAAACTGGACAGCCACATACAAAAGGATGAAAGTAGACCATTACCTTATACCATGCACAAAAATCAACTCAAAATGGATTAAAGACTTAAATGTAAGACCTGAAACCATGAAACTTCTAGAAGAAAACATAGGCAGTACGCTCTTTGACATCGGTCTTAGCAGCATATTTTCAAGTACCATGTCTGACCAGGCAAGGGAAACAAAAAAATGAACAAATGGGACTACATCAAACTAAAAAGCTTCTGCACAGCAAAGGAAACCATCAACAAAACAAAAACACAATCTAACAATTGGTAGAAGATATTTGCAAACCGTATATTAGATAAGGGGTTAATATCCAAAATATACAAAGAACTCATACAGCTCAACAACAAAAAAACCAACAACCCATTTAAAAAATGGGCAAAAGATCTGAACAGAGATTTCTCCAGAGAAGATATACGGATGGCCAAGAGGCATATGAAAACATGCTCTACATCATTAGCTATCAGGGAAATGCAAATCAAAACTACAATGATGGGCTGGCCTGGTGGCACAGTGGTTAAGTTCGCACGTTCTGCTTTGGCGGCCTGGGGTTTGCCAGTTCGGATCCTGGGTACGGATATGGTACTGCTTGGCAAGCCATGCTGTGGTAGGCATCCCACATATAAACTAGAGGGAGATGGGCACGAGTGTTAGCTCAGGGCCAGTCTTCCTCAGCAAAGAGCAGAGGATTGGCAGCAGATGTTAGCTCAGAGCCAATCTTCCTCAAAAAAAAAAAGGCTACAATGAGATATCGCCTCACTCCGGTCAGAATGGGTGTAATTAAAAGACAGGAAACAACAAATGTTGGAGAGGATGTGGGGAGAAGGGAACCCTTGTACACTGCCAGTGGGAGTGCAAACTGGGGCAGCCACTATGGAAAGCAGTATGGAGTATCCTCAGAAAATTAAGAATAGATCTACCATATGATCCAGCTATCCCACTGCTGGGTGTTTATCCAAAGAACTTGAAAACACAAATGCATAAAGATACATGCACCTCTATGTTCATTGCAGCATTATACACAATAGCCAAGACTTGGAAGCAACCTAGGTGCCCATGAAGGGATGAATGGATAAAGAAGATGTGGTACTTATACACAATGGAATACTACTCAGCCATAAGAAATGACGAAATCTGGCCATTAGTGACAACATGGATGGACCTTGAGGGTATTATACTAAATGAAATAAGTCAGAGGGAGAAAGTCAAATACTGTATGATCTCACTAATAAGCAGAAGATAAAAACAACTACAAACAAACACATAGCAATGGAGATTGGATTGGTGGTTACCATAGGGGAAGGTGGGGGAGGGCAAAAGGGGTGATAGGCTCACATGTGAGGGGATGGACTATAGTTATTGGCTGGTGAACATGATGTAATGTACACAGAATTCAAAATATATTATGATGTACATCTGAAAGCTATATAATGTTATAAGCCAATGTTACTGAAACAAAATAAATTTTAAAAATATTATAAACTGCTTTCAAGTACAGTTTCATCCAGTGTTGAAAAAAAATGCTTTGAATTTTAAAAAAAGGAAATTTATTCATTTGTGTAGCTGAAAATTCCAGAGGTGGAATGCCAGCAAAGTCTGTATTCATGGCCTTCAAATAATTGTATCAGGATCTGTGCTTTTTCCATATTATTTCTTCTGAAAGGACAACTACATACCCTGGCTACACCTCTTCCCTTCTGATAACTCCTAGCTGAAAAGAGTGATACAGTTAATTCCTATATTGGGACTCACAAAATAGAAGTCACTCCAGTGACCCCACATCACAAATCTAAACCTAAATCAGCTGGCATTTAAGGGAAACACCTGTCAAGGAAAGCTAACATACACCAATCACAATCCTCCAATTCAGCTTAGCTAGCTTACTTTACCCTAGAAAAGAAGTGCCGGTCGTATAAGGAAATCTCTGACCTCCTGGCCAATCCTGCCCTGTTGCCTCCTCTAACATGCTATAGAGCTCACTCCTGCCCAAAATCCCTCGGGAAGAGTGCTCCACATCTTGTGAGGCACTGTACTCCCCCAATCCATGGATTTCTCTATTGAATAAAGGTCAGCAAACTCGTTACTAAGTTGTTTTAGCTTGACAAGAGGCTCTCCCTTCTCCAGTTTTGACAAGCCCTGGACTTACCTGTGAAAGCCAGATTGAACGATGTGCCTATCTCTGAGCCAAGTGCAGGTTCTTTAGCCTGGATCACATGACCATCGCTCCAACTGGAGATGAGATCAGGCCACCCGATCCACATCCTCTTTCCTCAGAAGGAGGCAAAACACTTGGCGTTCTGCAACCGAAAGAATAGAAGGGGAATAACGGTAGGAGTGAAAACAACACATTGCACTTGTCTAGAATCACCCGGGTTTCCAACGGTAAAACCATGCCTCAAAACGACATCTGTTTGTCTTGGAAGACAGTGCTCTTAAATGCTCCCAAATACTACTTCTTCAAATTAAACCAGTTTTGCTATTCATTATGTGCTAATCAATGTCCTAGGTCTGAGGAATGTAAAGCTATATAAGACATACTCCTGCCCCAAGGAGCTTTATTTAACAGTGGAGACAAGTATAAAGAGAAAATGGCAGTGCTGTGATTAAGGTGCTCAGAAAGTGGCATGAAGGGCTCATTAGCAGCAATTATAAGTACTTCCTGTATGATCATTAATCACCAACCCACACTTCTGAACTCCAGGATCTCCACCCTTCCTTTGCCAAGGAGCACCAGGGGAGAGAATATGTTAACACATAAGATTTATCTCCTGGAGGAAGGAGAAATTGTCCTCAGTTATTCTAATTTGACTAAAGGAAAAATTGATATTGATGGTCAATTTCAGGGAAGTTACTATACTAGACAGACAAAAATAAGGAGAAAAAAATAAAAGTAAATGAAATGCGAGAAAAATTAAAGATGCTACAATGATGCATTAGAATAGATATTCTCCAAATGTGGATATTTTGACCCTGAAACCTCCAAAATTTTTCTCCAAACTTTTTTTAATGCTTCAAAGAGAACCTGAGTTCACTTATAAAGGAATAAAAACAAATTCATTTTCCTTTGGCACTTAATGGTGAGATTGTTCATTTAATATAAAAATGACACATTGAGTGAGATGAACTCCATCTGGATAAACTGGAGAGCTGACGATGAAGCTACACTGAGCTCTGCATTTGACATTAAAATATTGTGCTTGGCTTGCAAGATAGAATGACCAGACTACAGTAGGCAACACAGAATTTTTCATTCACTTCAAGTAAACTTTGTGAAATTACAAGGAAAACAAACACAAGATGAATGGCACACAGCATTCCCTAGTTAAATTTGTGAGATGAAGGCGATAGTGCAACAGCATGCTATTCATCTGATTTGGAGTTAAATGAAGATTCTGGTACAAAGACAGAGATGAAAACTATTCTGGTATTTTATGGAACTTTTGTGAGACCATATGCTATAATATGTGGCTGTTAGAGCTGTTCAGCACTTCAGAGGATTAAACTGTTCATAATGGACCTGTTAGCTGCCATTCTGGTCTGGCAAATTCTTTGGGAAGTGCAGTATTTCTCTGCTCAATAGCATCCACCTATCAATGGTCTCATTTTACACAATCTGTCACGGACATCTGCTAAGGAAAATTTTTGACTTAAAAAAAAAGCATAAAAGCATTCAGAACTCGACTGACTGTGCAAAGAGGAATGCAAGAGATTTGAAAATCAACTCTATATACTTTGATCATAGACAATAAAAAGTATGCTTTTATTTAGTATTGAACCTTTAAACAGAGTAAGGCTTAGCATTTGACAAAATTGGCCCATGTATCCAAGTAAGTGGCTGATTATTTTTGTAGAATAATTAGCTTCACTATTTCTAAAGCTTAGATTTAGAGATATTATGGACTGAGTGCTTGTGTACCTCCAAAACTCACCCATTGAAGCGCTAACTTCCAGTGTGGCTATATTTAGAATAAGGAAATAATTAAGGACAAATGAGGTCATAAGAATTGGGCCCCAATCCCACAGGATTAGTGTCCTTATAAGAAGAGACACCAGAGAGCTCACTCTCTGCACACACTCAAAGGAAAGGACATGTGAGGACAAAATGGCTATCTGCAAGCCAGGAAGACAGTTCTCACTAGGAATCAAACTCTGCCAGAGCCTTGATCTTGAACTTTTCAGTCTTTAGAACTGTGAGAAATTAAATTTCTGTGTTTAAACCCCCAAGCCTATGGTATTTTGTTCATGGCAGCCCAAACTGACTATTACAGATTCTGGTTCTGAGAAATGGGGTACTGCTATAACAAATACCCAAAAATATAGAAGTAGCTTTAGAACAGGGTAATGAGTAGAAGCTGGAGGAGTTTTGAGGTGCATGCTAGAAAAAGCCTAGATTGCAGTGAAGGGACTGTTGGCAGAAACATGGACATTAAAGATGATTCTGGTGAACATTCAGAAAGAAGATGGAAGAGCTGGAGAGAAAGCTTCTTTTGTCTTAGACAGTACGTGTATCACTATGAACAGAATGTCGGTAGAAATATGGACATTAAAGGCCATTCTGGTGAGGTCACAGATGAAAATGAGCATCCTGTCAGAAAGTGGAGGAAGGACAATCCTTGGTGAAAAATGGAAAAGAACTTGGCTGAATTGTGTTTTAGTGTTTTGTGGAAACTGGAATTTGCAAGCAATGAAATTGGATGTTTAGCTGAGGAGATTTCTAAGCAAAGTATTGAAGAAGTAGTTTGATTTCTCTTTACCACTTGTAGTAAAATGCAAGAGGAGAGAAATAAATTGAAGGAATTGTTAAGCAAAGGAATGAGAACTTGAAGATTTAGAAAATTCTCAGCCTATCCATATTAGAAAAAAATGAGAAAGATTGTTCTGAAAAGATCAGTAAGGCTGTGACTGAACAAGCATTTGATAAAGAGACTAGTTTGGGGTAAACCACTAATTTAATCAGCCATCTCAAAAGATGCCAGGAATAGGAATGGTATTATGTCAGCAGAAACACTGACAGTTTGAACTGAAGGGGCCGGAGACAGGATGAAATGAAGGAATGCTGCCAGACTTCTTTGATTCTACAGGATGAGACCAAAGAGATATTCAGCTTCAAACATGCTTTATCCTTCAGGAAAAAGGATGAATGACCCCAAAGTTGATGCAGAGATCATCAGGACTGCCACACCCACCGCAGGTCCAGGGGGGTGGCTGGTTCCTCCTTCATTTCAAAGAGTGGGGACTCTTTGGTTTCAGGGGTCCAGAATGCAACTGCCCAGGGCCTCAGGGGCAAGGCCTTGGCACAGTGTTGCCAGGGAAGAGCCACCCCTCCAAGCCAAAGGGATGATGCTGCCACCTCCATGGTCCTGGAGAGCAGAACATAAAACCAGAGGATTATTCTTGAGCCTTAAGATCTAATGGAATTCGCCTTGCTAGATTTTCAACTTGCTTGGGATCTTTCATCCCCTTTTTCCTTTCAGTTTTTCCCTTTTGGAATGGGAATGTCTATCCTACGCCTATCCCACCATTGTATTTTGGAAACACATACCTTGTCTGGTTTCATAGGTTTACAGCTAGGGAGTAATTTTGCCTCAGGTTGAATCATCCCTGAATTCTCGCCCGTATCTGATTTAGATGATATTTAGATGAGACTTTGGACCTTAGACTTCAGAGATGATGCTAGAATAACTTAAGATTTTTGAAGATCTTGGGATGGAATGAATGAATTTTACATGAGGGAAGGACATGAATTTTGGGGTCAGGAGTGAAATGTTATAGACTGACTGTTTTTGTCCAGCCGAAATTCATATATTGAGCCCCTAACCTCCAGTGTGATTTGCTGTAAAGAAATAATTGAGGTTAAATGGGGTCGTAAGGGTGGGGCCCTGGTCCTACAGGATTAGTGTCCTTACAAGAAGAGACACCAGAGTGCTCACTCTCTGCACATGCTCAGAGGAAAGGCCATGTGAGGACAAAGTAGCTATCTGCAAGCCAGAAAGAGAGGTCTCACCAGGAACCAAACCCTGCCAGAGCCTTGATCTTGGACTTTCCAGCCTCCGGAACTGCTAGGAAATAAATTTCTGTTTTTAAACCATTCAGTCTATGGTATTTTGTTATGGCAGCCCAAGGTAACGAATACAGTAGACAAGGTCATGTTCGTATACGTGATAATTATATAGTTGCCTGTCTGTATGTTAATGAATATTATAGGTCTCATTAAATATCTATTACTAAATTAATTCATTGATAGTGATAATTATTTTTCCAAATGTCCCATTCTAGTAGCCCTTATAATAAAAGGAAATAACAAGTACCTAGTATAAATTTTCCTCACTATTTCTACCTTAGGATTCTGCTATCCCTTACTTTATCTTCCTATCTAGCAATGAACTACTTGCAATTCCTAACATGCGTAATATTTTATACCTTCACATGGTTGAGCATAATATTTTATTCATACAATTCCCTTCTGCATTTTGTGGAACTAACAAACATAATCTTCCAGTATTCAAGTAATGTGTTATATTTACATTCTTTGTGAAGCTTAACCTTGATAGGCAGAATAAATCCTCTTTTCTGTGAGTCACCAGTGTATCTTGTGCATAGCTTAATGTATTTAGGCAATATGCATAGGACATATAAAAGGAGAGGGCTGGAAGAATAAGAGCTTGTCAGGTTAGCACTGATAATATTTCTTAGATATAATTAAGAGTATGTAATTAAGAAAGAAAATGTTGCTAAAGTATAGGGCTGCTGGGTGATGTCGAGATCCAAGTGTCATCCAGAGACAGAGTAGCTGAAATTAGATCTAGTTTGCTTTTTCTTTTTGAGGAAGATTAGCCCTGAGCTAACATCTGCTGCCAATCCTCCTCTTTTTGCTGAGGAGGACTGGCCCTGAGCTAACATCCATGTCCATCTTCCTCTATTTTATGTGGGAGGCATGCCACAGCATGGCTTGACAAGTGGTACATAGGTCTGCACCCAGGATTCGAACCTGCAAACCCCGGGCTGCTAAAGCGGAATGTGTGAACTTAATTGCTGCACCACTGGGCCAGCCCCCCCCCCCCGATCTAGTTTTTGATTAATCTAACCCATATGGATTTTGTAATCACTAGGAGTGGGTGAGGATGAGAAGCACAAGCTAGGGCTCTGAGTTCAGTGACCTGCAGAAATTATTTGGAGGCCATTAGCATGATTAGATTGCAGGGCAAAAGGAGTTATAGTTGGGTTACTAGTATCAACTTCAAAAAAGCATGAGCCTAAACACGAAGATGGGAGAGTGTAATGGTCTAGAATTGGGAGCAAATTGGTCCAGATCTGCAAAGGGAGCAAGATGGGTAGTAATATATCACCAACACCATCACTTGCATCTGCTCAGTTACCCAAGCTAGAAATCTTGGAATCATGTTTGAATATTGCTTACCACTCATTTGATACAATTAGGCACATCCTAGTTATTATGCTTATTACATGTTTTTAAAATCCTATCCTTCTCTCTATCCCCTAGGCCCTTGCTTATGTTATTTCATTAGAGTCACTACAATATTGAGTATCTTTGGTTTTTCCTTCAAGATTCACTTACTAGCTCTCTCCACTTGGCTGTATGCCCTGGGAGGCCATGCCCTCTGGTTTCAGGTTGGATTTGGCCAATGGAGAGCCTTAGCAGGAGACTGGAATGAGAGAAGAGAGCCAGGTTGGAGTATTTAATACCCTGGTTCCCTCCCTGTAAGATCTTTTAAGGGTGGCTGTGTTATGACAGAAAGTCACTGCTCCTTTTGCAGCTGCCCACTTTGCGTGACTCTTTGTCCAGCTTCCTATCAACTTTCATTCTCCCCATCCTTTTGCTCATAGTACCTGGTTCATGTACAATCCTTTGTGACTTCCCTACACTCTGCCCATACTGAAATTAATCCCTGTGCACACCCTCTTTGGTTTATCCTAGGTTGAGTGTGTCATCTGCTGGAATCCTGACAAATACGAACTCTTAGCTCATCTCCTGAGTCAGTCCCTCTCCCTTACCTCTTTGTCCAATCTTCCAAACACATTTCAAAAGGAAAATATGATCGTGTCATTCTGCAGACTTAAAAATTATCCTAAAAGATGAGCTAAATTTCTTTACCATGGTTTATATGACCATTTAAGCATCAACCTTTGTGGGAAGAGCCTCACCTCTCACCATACTTGCAAAGGGACTCAGCACTCTAGCCACTACAAATATTCAGGCCCTGCTGCAGCCTCCATCCGTTCCTATCTCCATGCTTTTGCGTAAACTCTGTCTTCTATGTGAAATGCCCATCTTCTCCTTGGTTCACACAGAAATATTTATATTTGTTATCCAAAATCAAATGTCATGGGAGATGGAGGTGGGGGGATATTTCCTAGTGTATCCAAAGTGATTAGTGACTATTCACTATAGTCCTGTGGCAAAATGTACCTACTTCTGTTGCACTGAAAATAACACCACATTTTCATGATTAATTGGCAGACATTCTCAGACCCACTAGACTGTAAGCTTTCTGGGGAAAGAAATGTAATCTTTTTAATTCTTGATAGCTTTTTGAATCTTGATATCTTATTCAGTGTCTGCCATAAAGTAGATGCTCAGTGAAATATATGGCATAAATAAACATGGTAGCCTGTAAGTTACTACTCTAGAGATCTCATATGTGGTTAAAAGATGAGAGGATTCAGTTGTGACATATTTTATTTTATTTATTTACAGCTAGAATTAGTTTATGTGATCCATCTGGCCAGGCTGGTGTCTTCCTTCTCCCCTAGTTTCTTAAGCTATAGACATATCTTGAAACTGCAAACTCAATGGAAAAGTTGATATGTGCAGAATATTATGAAAGTTTACACTAAAAATTAAATTTCATGATCATTCATTGAGGATAACTTTCATACCATTTTCCTCAAAAGCAGACATTTACTGTGCGTTTTACTTAGCAGTCATTTAATTAGTTTTCAAATGAGCAGTAAAAAAAGTGTTTAAGCATAGATACTTTTGACTATATTTCAATAATTGAGAGATATATTGTATAGCTGTAGTAAAAATGAAATGACAAAAAATCAATTTACTCAATTAAAACAGTAATAGAAAATATATATATATCACGTGGATAATTTAGATCTAATAGGTTAAATGGAGACCATCTTTCCTAAATCTGTGATCCTATATTCCTTTCACTTAGTGAATTATCTATAAATAACAAGTAAATAAAATGCAAAATTCTGTTAGGATTTTTAACTCAGCCCTTTGCCACTCTGCTTAGTTTAATAAACAAACTTAAACTAAATAGATATGCTTTCATTTTTTTTCCTGCACAGATGAAGCTTTAAAATAAAGTTCCCTACCTTCTGTTAAGCCTTCAGGGGGGCATCTGTGCCTCTGTAACTAAGCAGCTAAGAGGCTAAGTGACATATTTTTCAGCTGAGAAGTCTGATCTGGATTCTTCCAGTGTTTCGTTTATGTGAGGATCTATGGCAGCCCTTGCAACCCTGCTCTGGTGAAGGAGGAAGGTGAGGAGAGGCTGTTGGGTATATTGAAGTTGATCTAAGGCCAGACCATTGGGTTGTTCACATATTCCTCTAACATAGGGTTTTATGAGATGTTGACCCCCTGGAACAGGAAAAATCTCTCTTTTCAGGAGCAAGTAATGCTTAAGAGAGGTTAGAGAATGAAGACTGAAATGTGAATTACAATTCAGCACTGAGGATAACTGTTTAAAGAATAGCATAGAATTCTTGTCATTATTTGTTCCTAGGAACAAACACAATATTATGGGGAAATTACTAATAAACTTGCTCAGCTTGAACAGAAAAATGACCAATTGAATGATTTGTATTAACTCAACTACTTCCTGGCATAGCTATATCTTAACATATGCAACAAACATTCATTTTAAAAGATAATTTAAACCAAGTTTCCCAGGGAGTTAATATTAAATACGTTAGTTAAGTTTGCTTTTTAAGGAATAGCTATGGGGATTCCTTGTGAAAAATCAATTATTTGGTAAAGCATATATGTGGATCCTAATTTATCTCAATAGAAATTTAGATTTGCATTCAGTAATGAGATTACTTAATTTGATAACTATAGACTATTTTGGCCACTTGGCCCATTTAAACTGGTGTTAAGGCAAAGATTACATTCTTAGTTCATCACCGGTCCGCACAGCCATCCAGTCTTGTAGCTGTCCACACTTGGAAAAGAAATGGGGTATATTTCATTCCCAGGACAGGCCTTCAGTAATACCTCCCCAAAGCACTAAATTATAGAGATAAAGTGAAGACAAAATAACTTGTCTAATCTGGGTCTATTTTGTAAGACATTTTTCTTTTTAGTAACTTTTGATTAATATACCAACTCTTTTGAGAAGTCATGCATATTGAAGGAGGTAAGCTCTGAAAGTAAAGCAAGGCACAAGTTTCATCCCCAGAAATGCCTAAATTTTTAAATGAGTTATCATAGCATTGTGTATGGCTTTGCTGTTTTAATATTCCATAATAAATATTTTCATGTATAGATGCCTGCATAATCTTGCATTATATTGAGGTACCGTGATTACAGAAACATCTCCTTAGATTATTTCACATTTTCGTTTAAAATAGTATAAGTAATGCTGCAATGGCCATGTTTATTCATATACTTGTTTTTATTTTACTCAATATATAAATACTAGGAATGTTATTTTCAAACAGCAGAAAATTTTAATCTGCCAGGCTGCGTTTTACATATTGGAAGGCTGATGTCAGCTCAGTGCTATAACAGTTGTTGGTATATGCAATGCTCACTGTGCTGTAGGTGTGACAGCATGGGGAGGTTATCATTTAGAATTTGTTCTTGCTAAATTGACATGTATGAAACAGTGCCTTAAGACAGCAAGTCTTTTACTCCCCACATGCTGTTTAGCAATCCTTACTGCAAAGTGTTCATATCATCAAACATCTCATCTTGGAGATAATTTATTACAGGAAGATATTCTATTGCTTCCATCAAATAATCTCCAAACTGTGTAATGAAGAGCATCATGCTTCCCTCACAAGCACTCTATAGGCCACCAGACGAAGCACTAACAGGTTTTGTTTTGATAACTCCAGAGAGCTAAGGAATACAACAGTGCCTGATGCAGGAGGGACAAAAAATTAACAGTTTTAAGGATATATTAGAGACCTTTGTGAGTCCTCCAAAATTATGAATATCCAATAACATGAATAGCATAATGATTTGAACAGTTCTTAGCCAAGGCCTTATATCTACTCAGGGAAACATGAACAGGTCATTTCATCCTTTCACATATGCTTTCTTTGTTTCCTTGTGTAAGTTTAATAGACTTCATTCAGGGAATAAAGCTAAGGAAGTTCTTCTCCTTGATTTTCACAAATCAAACTACCGACTTGCAGCTCCCTAGATTTCTTATTTCCTATCACTGGCAATAGTCTACACGTAGATACACACACTGTATTTCACATAACTTTTAACACATTAGGATTACCAGGTAAACTAGATAATTTAGAGATGAACACATCGAAATAAAAATTGTATATGCTGTGCAGATAACTAGGCCAATGTAATGTTAGTCGATTCAAAGTAAAATTTCAGCAGGATTATAAATTATATATGCAATGGGTTTTTCACATAACGCATATGCTTAAAACTACAATTTTATAAGTTTTGAAAACTGAGGTTCCACTGTACTTTGAAAATAAACTACAAGAATGGCTCTTAGCCTGAATGCCTGAAAACAGGAAGCTCTATTGTACTTAAGGAAAAAAATTCCCCCATGCTAGCTAATGTTGAATAGTTTTGTTCAACCTAAAACTTCTTAATTTGTAAAGAGCTTAAAAAGATTTTAAAAAATTTTAAAGTGATATATGTGTCATATTATTTCTAGGCTCCAAATTTCCCTAACCAGATGCAGATGTATATCCTCCAGAGGTAGTCTATGCTTATACCAGTTTATATATTATGACTGTGGATGTATTACATATACACACACCCTCCTTAGTATTTATACATAATATACATTTTCTTCCGCCCCTTATTTTTTTATAGTTTTTTATTTTGAAATATGTCTTGGAAATCATTTCATATCTGTGTCTTATTCTTTCCATCAGCTGCAGAGTGTTCCCCTGTATTTTAACATAGTTTTTTACATCAGACCATACATCATTAAATATTGATTGTCTCCAGTCTTTCACTAATACAAAAACACAGTAATGGATATTCTTACAAATTTATCATAGCATACTTGTCTGAGAATATTTTTTAAGTAACTTCCTAAAAATTGAGTTGCTGTATCAAAGAATGGGTGCATTTTTATAATTGATAACTGTTACCAAATTTCCTTCCAAAGAGCTTCCCGCATTCCTCTCTAACAAAGAGTGTAAAAGCTGCATACTCCACTCTGCACTGAAGTCTCAAATATTACTTTTGTCAATCCTGTAGGGGAAAATATCTCCAAATTTCTGTTTTGACTCACGTTTCCTTAATTGTGAGTGAGCTGAGCATCTTTTCACATGCTTTTGCAGTGAGCTGCCTGTTCATGTGCTTTATCTTTCATTGTTTGCTAGTAGTTTTATTGATTTTTATGAGCTTTTTAATACAAAATTCCACTGTGGTTTTTGTGAAATACATACTTTTGGCAAAACATATGATAGACTTGTTCGTTGTTTATAAGTTTTATACAGACATTAAAAATTTTAAGTGGTGAAATTCATTAATAATTCTTTAACAGTTTCACGGTTTGGAGTCATGCTTAGAAAGACCTTTGTCCTCATGATTATTTTTTAAATTAATATTTTTAAAATATTTTAAAGTTTTCTTTTTACATTTAAATCTTTGATTCTTCTGGAATTCACCTAGGTAATAGGGATATGAAAAAGATCCAGATTGTTTTATAGCCATTCCCCTGAACTTTGAGTTATTGCACTGCCTTAAGACCATTTATTGATTAATCAATATTTCCCCTACTGATCGGAAATGTTTGTCATATACTAATTATTTATGTCTGTGTCTATTTTTGAAACCTCCATTTTTCTGTATATTCATCCTTCAATACAGAATTGTTTTTTAATTCTTCTGGCTTTATGCAGTAATAGGGCTAGTCTTTGTTTATTACTTCTTTTTTTCCCATAGAACATGTGTTCCATATTTTCATATGAAATTTAGCAATCTTCTCTAGTCAACTAAAATTCCTATTGGTATTTTATTGGGATTGAATAAACTGTAAGTAGTAATTTAGAGAAACTTGGGCATCATTTTATAATTGAGATTTTTTATTCAAGAACATTCTCTAGAATAAAATAAATGTATATTTAGAATAAACCAATATTTATCCTTAATAAGTGAAAGTGCAATCAGTAAGTGAAAGTGCTTTCAAAAGTTAGATTTTGGACACATCCTATAAATCTCATTTCTAGAAATTTTACTTTACATTTTTTTTTACTAATTTTGACTTAATTGTGTAACCTGCAATGTTACTGAATTATCTTGTTGCTAAAATGCATTTTCATGACATGTTTAATTATACGATCATATCATTTACAAATGATAATTCCTATCTTCCTTTACAGTTTTTTTATTCTTGGAATTCATTAAATGTCTTGGATCTGTGGATTTATAATTTTCTTCAAAATTTGGCCATTCTTTTTCTTCTTTTTTTTCCCTACATACCACTCCTCCCCCTTTTTCAGGGTCTCCAACTGCATGATGTTAAACTGCTTGATATTTTTTCATACGTCATGGATGTTTGTCATTATTTTTCAGGTGTTTTTCTTTCTGTGCTGTCAAGAGCCCATCTGAGCTGGGAGAGAGAGAGCTGAGCTACCAGGGTTGGAGTAGCCAATTAAAGCAACTAGCTCAAAATAAGACTTAAGCTTTTAATCACTTACTGTGATAGTGTAAGCAAAAAGCTAAAACTGGAGAAAGCGCCCACTTCCCCTGTTCCATTGTCCCCCGTGGAACACATCTTGTAGAAGGTAAAGTGAATCAGTGTAGACATGGTAGCATCTTCTCACTGAGGGCCCCAAACAAAAGGCTCTGGCAGTTTTGCGGACGCTGGGGCTGGAGAAAAGATGAAGGGAAGGGGCTAGGAGTGGAAAAGAACTGGGTACTGAGTCAGCATAGGGAAAGTGTCTTTAAGGGTTCCCTCTGCATACCGCCTGCTTCCCCATGAGGATGCCTCCACAGAGGTACTCAAAGAAGACTTCTGCTCAAGGCCTCAGAAAAAGAAATCTAGAAATGAAGGTGCCTGGGCTAGGAATGCAAATATGCAAAGAGCACAGCTGGCCAGGGGGCCCTGAGTCCTCAACTGTGACTCCCTTCAGAGATTGTAATGCACTGGCTGTGCACCAGCCTGGTGCGGGAAGGGCAGCATGCCCCGTGATGGCCTGTCAGCAAAAGCCTTTGTAATGACCTACGGTCAGGCCTGAAAAATCACATAGTTTTTTCACCAGGACCCAGACTCCTCATGTACTTCGTTTTGGACAGTTCCTATTTCTTCAAGTTTACTAATTTTTTTTTGTTCCTGCAGTGTCTAATTCAGTGTATTTTTCATTTCATATATAGTGTTTTTTATCTCTAGAAATTTTATTTGTGTCTTTTAAAATAACTTCCCTTTCTCTCATCAAGGTCATGTTTTCCTCTACTTTTTTTTTTTTTTTAGTGAGAAAGATTGGCCCTGAGCTAACATCTGTTGCCAATCTTCCTCTTTTTTTTTCCTCCCCACAGCCCCAGTACATAGTTGTACGTCCTAGTTGTAAGTCCTTCTAGTTCTTCTATGTGGGGTGCTGCCATAGCATGGCTTGATGACCAGTGCATAGGTCTACACCCCGGATCTGACCTGGCTAACCCCAGGCCACCAATGCAGAGCGCACAAACTTCACCACTACACCCGCGGGCCAGCCCCACGTGTACTTTCTTGAACATATAGGGCATATGTCCAGTAGCTGTTTTAATGCCTACCTGTCTGTGTGCCAGCTCCGCCATTTCCGTTATATCATAGTTGGTTCCTGTTACTAATTTTTCTCCTAATTATGGAATATATTTTCTTACTTTCTTGCCTGCCTGGTAATTTTTTATTGGAAGCCAGATAACTGTGGTTTGTACTTTGTTGATTGCTGGATTTTGTTATATTCCTTAATGGTTTTGGGTTTCATTTTGGCAAGCAGTTAAGTTAATAAAAATCAGTAAAAATCTTTGGAGGCTTGCTTTAAAGCTTTGTTAGGGCAGGTCCACAGTAGTCATTATTCTCTGGCTAATTTGGCCCCACTACTGTGATACTCTGCTGAGGATTCTACTTGATGCCCATACGGTCTTTCCACTGTGGAGCACAAACTATTCCTAGAACTGTTTGAACAAATTAGTACTCAGCCAAAGATTCAAAAGGACCCCTCTGCAAATCTCCAGAGCCCTCTCTCTGTTCATGCAATACTTTTCCTCTAGTACCATACCCCATAAAATCTAGCTGTATGGGCACCCCTGGACTTTGATCTCTGCCTCCTTAATTTGGTGAGACCTCAGGCATCTGTTTAGATCCTTGCTCCTTGCACTGCAGCCTAGACATTGACTTTAGGCAGAAAGCTGCTCAAATCATACAGCTTACTTTATTTCCCTTATTGTGGGACTCACATTCCTGCACACTGCCTATTATCCAGCGTCTGAAAACTATTGTTCCATATATTTTTCTGTCTTTCCAGTTATTTGAAGTGTATGTTAGTTTCTATTGCTGCATAATAAATTACCACAAACTAAGCTGTTTAAAACAACACACACTTTTATCTTACAGTTTTCATGGGTCAGGAGTCCAGGCATGGCATAATCGTGTCCTCTGGTTGGGGTCTCATAAGTTTAAAATAAAATATTGGCAGCACTGGACTTTCTGGACCTTGCAGTCCTCTTCTAAGCTCATGTAGTTGTCGGCATAATTTAGTTCATTGCAGCTGTAAGTCTGAGGTCTCTCTTTTCTTGCCAATTCCCACCCGGGGGTTGCTCTCAGCTCTTAGAGGCCACCTGCGGGTCTTTGTCCTCTTACAACATGGCAGCTAACTAGTCTAGGCCAGCTTTTTAAAGTCAGGCCCAGTCAGGACAATCTCCTGACTATGTGTGCAAAATCACTTCCCTTTTGCAGTATCCTATTGGATAGAAGCAGATCACAGGTCTGCACTCAAGGAGACGGAAATGTACGGGGATATGACTCACTGGGAATAATCCCAAAGTGTATCTTCCACAAGACTGTAGGATCAGTTTTGTTTTTATTACTTCATCTTGGTCAGAAGTGGAAGTTTTCTTCTCTAATTTTAATTGTTTGATTTTTTCTAATTGAGTCTGCAAGTATAGCCCTCAAAATATTAAATGAGGTGATATTAGATGTTCTTCTCTTGTTGCCAATGTTAAGGGAACTTTTCCCGATATTCATCATTAAATGTTTGTCATGATATATTAAGAAATTAGCTATATACATTATTACGAATGCATATTAAATATTCGCAAGAATATGTTGAATGTTAGCAAATGTCTTTGCATTTCAATAGAGAAGATTCTATGATTTTTCTCTTTTGGTCTGTTCATAAATTGAGTTATCAATATTGAAGCACATTTGCATTTCTGCAATTAATCTTACTTTGTTATGTTATATGATTTTTTCCTAGAATTTTATTCACTTCTTTAATTAATAGATATAAATGAAATTATTCTTTAGTTTTATTGTTCTATTTTTGTAATGTTTTCATGTTAAAGACATGTCCGCTTCATTAGAAGAATTGGGGAGTTTTTCTTTTTATGCTTTGGTATGGTTTAAACAGCCTCGGAAGTTTTTTCTTTAATTATTTTATAAGAATTCAACAGGTCTGTCACTTTGAGGTGAATTGCAATTATTTGATTACATTCTCAATTCCTTTTAAAAAAATTGGTCTGAATTTCTGTCTCTTCTGTAACCAGTTTTATTTATTAATATTTTCCTAGAAAATCATTTATGTTTCCAATATATTTTTATAGAACTTGGAAAAGTAATCATTCATTGTTAAATTCCCATTGTACCTCTCATTTCCCATTTTTGTTGCTTATTTTGCATATTTGTATCTTTTGATTTTTAAATAGGTTTGCAAATGATTTGACTCTTCATTAAGAAGAGACAATTGTTGCATTATTTAATAGTTGATTTGATTATCTAATTTTTTATCTTTACTGATTTCATCCTTTGCTTATTTTAACTTTTGTTTTTGTTTTTATTTTCTTTCTGGAAGACTTGTTACATTTATCTCATATTTTCATTAGTTTAGTGACATTTAATAGCATTCCTCCAAGCTCTTCTTTTACCGTACCACTATATCTTATAGTTTTGTATATGCAGTGTTTCATATTATTTATTCTAATAAATTTAGAATTAAGTGTTTAGAATTAGGTGTTAAATTAAGTGTTATTTCCTCTTTGACACAGAATTGTTATAGAGATGTTTTTAATTATAATAATAATTGTCATTTTAACCTTAAGAGGATAGGAATTATACATTTTTAGGGTTTCTTTTTGTAATTTCTAGTTTACTATCAACTGTGATCAGAAAATTTTATCTCTGCAGCTTCTAGGTCTTGTCATATGTTGATGCTCATATCATGGCCAATATAGAATCAATGTATGTGAGTGTTCTTTGAGCACTGGCATAGACGAACTTTTTTATGCATGCAAAATGTATTCATTCAAGTTTAATTTTTAGAAACTAAGAATATGTTCAATGTAATGCCTAGTTAGAAATTTTTAAACATTAAGTTTGCTGTCTATAAATTCAGGAATTATGGTCCACTATTGCTTGTTTAGAATTTGACATCAACAGTCTATATTATAAGCTCAAATCCCTTATCTACAGTAATGAAATTCAAGAGTTCTGAAACAATTTTTTTCTAAATTCATCCAGCCACAAGACTTGAACAAAAAAACTGAGAAAGGCTGTTTAGTTTTTATTTATATTACTTATTTTGAATATTCTTTTGATTCACTGCAGAAATATTAATGTACTTGATTATGGAGTGCTGCTCCAGACCCCTTTGGGGACTTAAGAAATATTAAGTATCATCAATATTCTACCTTTCAGAAATCCAAACCATGTTAAGTTTTAAAATATATCTGGCCCCCAGGATTTCTGGTATGGGATAATGGACCTGTATTTTTGTTAGAATTTTCCCCCCAGAACAAATTCATATGACAAGCTCGGTTTGTTACTTTTAATAATAATAAGATATAGTCTAAGGCAATGTATTTTCCAGAGCTTTATAAAATATTTTATTCATCCACTTCTTTTTAAATGTTGTAAAAAGTAACTACAGTGTGAACAATTATTTCCTTATGAAAAATTAAAATCAGTGAAAAAACTGAATTTCTTTTTATAAGGGATTATAAATATAAAATATATATAATATATTTTTTATTAATATAACAAAATTATTTTATAACTTTATTATCTTAACACAAAATGTTTTGTTTATGAGAAATTGTGTTAAAATTCTCTGGAGCTCAGATTAATACAATGGAATTTTCAGATAAAATGAAAAGGACTTTATTATAGTACTTTTCCAAAAAATAAATTCCTATAGATGGAATCCTAAATAGGCTTATTGTTGACCCTACTCTATTTTCTCTCCCTGCCTTCCCCCAAATCTCCACACCTAGTGCTACAGATATGTCCAAATGCACTGTCACCTCTGCCCTAACTTTTGATACTCCAAACTTGTACAATCAGTTCAATTATTCATACTTGCAACCAACAGTCACCAAATGTTCTCTAAGCACCCAATACACATCAGGAGTAATCCTACGTGCTGAATTCTTGGAGAGAGAGGGAGACAAACAGAAAAAATATAGCAGTATTACCATTTGTGGATGGCATAATGGAAATTACAAAATGCTATCAGAAGAAACGGAAATAAGTAATCAATTTGCCCAGAGTATGAAGGAAGACAGAGATGAGGAAAATTATAGAAAGACATTAGATATGGACCTTGGAAATTGGTAGAAATTTTTAATTAGTCAATTACATGACAACTACAGAAGAAACAGCAATTGTGAGGAACAAAGATATTTAGGGAGAAAAGGCTGAAGACAGGTGAAAGAAAGTTGACGATAAATGTTGAAGATTGTATGTCTTCCTAGAGACTTTTGGCTCTCTTTCCACGACCATGTTCCTGAAACAGGCACTGGCTCTTCATCTCTCCCTCCCATGCCTTGCTGCAGATTCCAAGACATTGTTCTACTGAATGTGTTCTGTAAACTATAAACAATGATAGAAATGTTAATTATTAGCTCCAATTGGTTCCAGGATAGATCTATAGACTTAAATACGTTATATAATTACCCTAGCTTTTCAAATTACAATGTCCTAAAAGTGATCATTGAATAGAATGAATAGAATGCTGATGACGGTTATTTTAAATAGATGTAATAGTAGTGAAGCATTTTGGAAAGAAACAAAGTTGTGCAGAAGAAAATTATTTTAATCTAATGTCACAAAAGAAGACAGCAGTTTTATAAAAGGGAAGAGATTATTAATCATTTGCATTTTAAAATTGTATATAGGTATTTTGCATTTCATGCTTTACTAAATGGCTCATTTGACATTATCCATTAAACTCCTATGTTTTATCTCTCAGTAATTGTGTGCTCATTTTACCATTTTAGCTCATATTAACAACATGTGCTTTAACTACTTTTTTATCTGTGCCTCAAGAAGAAAGTTCTTGGATCATATTTTGTCAGATAATGGGAATTACTTAATAACTATTTATAGAGGGAAAAAGATGAACACCAGCAAATTATTTTTTGCTTCCCTTTCGCTTTTCTATATGCAATAGACTGCAAACTGTTTGAAACTAAGGACTTTCTTCTCAATTTTAAATTCTTTGTGTTTTTGACAAAGAATAAGCATTCAGTAAAAATTATTGAATGAATGAACAAATCAATTCAAGGAAGAACTTATAAAAGAGAAATTATGGACCATTGATTAGTAAACAAAAAAAATTCAAATTCAAAAGTACAAAAGAAAGGTAAATTAACTGAATGAGTTAACGTATTCTTCCATCACATTAACATAATAATAATAACAATACTTAGGGCTCAGAGAAACTGGTGTATTCAAACACTGTCAAAGAAAATTAAATTAAGCCCAACTTTGAGGAAAACTTTCATTCTTAAAAACTATTTATATCCTTCTACTCTAAATTCTTCTTTTGAGAATCTATCCTAAGGAAATAATCCAAACTTTTTAAACAGCTATATATGTAAACAGATATTAATTTTTAAAAATCACAAAATAATCGAAGCAAACTGAATGGCATCTAACGAAGAAGTGTTGAGGTAAATTCCTGTAGCCTTTCAGTGCACTATCAGGCATAAAAAATTATGTTTAGGAATATCATAATCATATAAACAGTTTTCATAATGTCAAACAGAATTATTGGGATAAAAATCTATACATATGATCTATTAAAACATATGCATATTATATGCATAAGAGGAAAAAAAGATGAAAGAAAATGGCCAAAATTCAAATTTTGCTTATGATATTACTACGGATAATATTTTTTAATCTTCTAATTTTCTATGGTGGTTACATTATTGACTTGTCAGTTCCCTTTCCATGACTCTGTTAACATGTATCCACTCATTAATAGTGAAATGATATTGACTGTTTATTATATGCTAGACAATCTGCTAGGCACTAAGGATATAAAATTGAATATAATATGTGTATAACTGTAGCTACCAACCAAATGCCATCTATAGGGGTAGTTTTCCCTGAATTTCAGCCTATTATCTGCAATCCTTTCCAGATAGTCACTTAATAAGGCTGCTGTGAAGAAGATAGTGAAATAAGAGAGTTAAAAAAGTTTTTTATCTGTGGAAGGGAAGGAAAAGTCAAAAGAGGATTTCATAAACAGATAGCTTTTCCAAAAAGCTGGTGGTGGAGAAGGGGTGAGAAGAGAAACTTTGAAAAGGGTAACTTAGGTATTTCCACAAAATTATAAAAATATAATTCCAAATATCTCAACTTTGTAGTAGTCTCCTGCACACAATCCAGAAGTATAATACTGTATTATCCTGAAATTTGTCTCTAGACTTCACCTTTCTCTTCTTAATACAATCACAAATATCATGGATTATCTCATACACTTCTTGAATTTAAAAGTGGTGGAATGTTACTGAACTGAAGATCTGGCAGAAGCAAGAGCAGTACGTAAATGCTCTTTCATAAACCAGAAAGCAGATAATCTAAACTTGGGCATTGACTGTATTAACAGCTTAGCATGATAGAAAAAGATACCAGAGTTGGAATCAAAAGACTAGTGGTTGAGTCTCTGCCCACTGCTGCTCAAAATAAGAACTTGGACAAGTCTCTTAAATTGTCTGCTTCAGTTTCCCTACTTGTTTATCGATGATAAGAAATATCTTTATTTACCTACCTACCTATGTTGCCAGTTTATTAAGATCAGTTTAAAGATCAAATGAAAAATGTAAGTGAAAACATTTTTCTACATTAAAGTGGTGTATATATATTAATCATTGTAAGTAGTAGTAATCCTGATAACATCAAAAATATATATCTTACTTATGACCAATATGTCTTTGTCTGAAATAACAGGACCAAGCATTCTTTCTGTTCAGTTACTTTTACCACCTCCAAAATTCTTTTTTTTTTTTTTTGAGGAAAATTAGCCCTGAGCTAACTGCTGCCAATCATTCTCTTTTGCTGAGGAAAACTGGCCCTGAGCTAACATCCTTACCCATCTTCCTTTACTTTCTATGTGGGACGCCTACCACAGCATGGCTTGCCAAGCGGTGCCATGTCCACACCCGGGATCTGAACCGACGAACCCCAGGCCACTAAAGTGGAACTTGTGCACTTAACCACTGTGCCACCGGGCTGGCCCCCCCCAAAATTCTTAAGAAATACTGTAGTTAGAGCAACTTTAGGAAGAGCTTCGATAGTTAAGAAGATTAACGTGAATAAATTGGCTGTGCTACAAGCAAGTTTGAGTCACATAAGGATGAAATCTCTTTATGTAGTCCATTTTTATAACGGTCCTGATTATGTAATAGACTTTATAACTTTCAAATTAATAAACTATTAAATGAAAGTGGAATAATTGGACATTGATGGAGAAATTGTCCAAAAATTATCCTTAATATTCAAAAATATGTCCAAATTTCAGGAAGTCTTTTGAGTCTGACACTATTGTATTTATAATTTGTAAATTTTTATTTAAAAATTTATAATCAATTTTATTGAGTGGGATTTTTAATTAACTTTTAATGCTATTATATGACAAAGAATAGAGCTCCCCAAGAGTGACAACTTGAAATCTTTCTTCTTTGTGACATCCAGTTAAAGGAGCATAGCTCCGTAGACAAAGGAGTGAATCAAGTGATGGAGGAATGGTTAACGACATTTGTCATTGTGTAAAGCCTACATTTAGAACATCGAAGGATTTGAATTTGTCAGTAAATCTCTATGGGATAAAAGCAATTTTGGTATAGCACATCTAATATTTATAGCATATGAGTTGGCACAGAAGTTGTTTTATTGAGATCATTTAAAAAAAATCTATTGATTGATTCACGTATCCTGATAGAAATTATTTGCCCCAGTAAACACACATCATTCTTTCCCTATATAAGTTTGACTAAATGGGCAGAAAGTCCAATCAGTTGTATGTATATTCATCCAACATAAAATTTAAAACTTAAAGTTGTTTCTACTTTATGACAGGAAGGGGTCTGTCAAGAGAAATGGAAATATATGAAAATGTCTAGACCCCATTATTCTGTCCTGCTTTCCCACTCTCCCTTCCTCAAGAAACATACATACCTTAATTCAGTTGAATCAAAGAAGTTACTGATTCTAGTCATATATATAACTTACATTAAATATTTTCAGCTCTTTTTATTTTTTTTTAGTCCTTAAAAACTATGGAAAATAGAACTCATACAGGAAGTTGAAAAGAATTTAGAACTGACAAAGTTTATAAAATTACTCCTCACTAACTTAAACAAATTTGTTTGTCTAAAGCACTCATTCAAAATACTCTATTCATACCTCATAACATACAGGCTTTATTTTAACATTTTATTAATGTAACACTTTTTGTAAGGTTATGTTATATAAATACGTATTGTAAATATACATAACAGTGAAAGAGTATCTGAATCAGTTGATCACTTAGCACCTACTAATAGTCACAAATACTTCTTTTTACCTTTAGAAAGAAAAGCAAGGCAAGTTAATTGCAAAATGATGAACACTTTCAATATTCAGTACACTTAGAATGCAGGGGGAGTTTGGCATATTTGATTTACGAGTTTTATATACAATTACCCATATTCATAAAATATTGCCTACTAAGATATACAAGAATTCCTTTTATCCGTGTACCTACAATAAGAGGTAGCAGTGCCAAACAGCTAGTTGCGTTGTTTTAGATTCCAGATTAATAGCCAGTCTACTTGGAACAGATGTTAAATCCTCATTTACACCAGTATGCATCTATTGTCTATTTCTGGTGGAATGAGTTTTTTTCTGATCAATAAATGTATTAGTCTAGTTATTCATCTTATCAGAGAGGTCAAAGCAGTGACAGAGGAACATCTGTTTTCATGTCAAATAACGTTGGAGGTAATGAATCCTCCCTCTCCAAGTAGATAAACAACACTCTGCACTAGTCCTTGGGTCTCTCACTACAAAGCTGATCATGGTTAAGCTGAAGCACTTGGGGAATTGAAAGTGTTGGCATGTCCTAAAACATTTTTTATTCTAAAATTTATTTTCATCTCTGTGATATTTTCAGTTCTTGAGTAGTGACCTGGTTGCATAATATACATCTAAGATGTTGCTTGTTATATAATGCATTTGCATAAGTGAGAAAAATGTAGCAGAAAGATTGCTCCAAAATACAGCCAGCCAAAATTGTTTTCAGTTGCCTGCATAAAAATACAACCTCTTTGCAAGGTTAAATGTTAAACTTATGCTCATAATTAATAAAAATGTCTAATGAGCACAATGCAAAAATGCATATACATGCTTGTTAAGCTACATACCTTGTTAATATTCGATGAATGGAATCCTAATATTGTAGTCTCTTAGATGACTAAAAGAGGGAAACCACAAGTTTACAGGAAGGTAAAGCACAAAAAGATGTTTGGACAAATCTTGAAAGTTTCTATAAGGAAGTTGAGTTGTTTTGAAGGAAAAAATATGAAGGTGATGTCTTGTTTGCTTGATGGATAGGGCAAGTTGTCTCTGAGTGGATTAATTTATTGTATTTCATCAAGTCTATTTCCTGTAACAGAATTGGATGTGATGAATAGATTCAGTCACTTTGATTTGTAGTTACTTGCTGAATTGCTAGCATTCATTTTAGCCTCTACTTTGTCGTTGATTGACCATATAACTCTGTCACTTGAGGCAAGTCACCTGAACTCTGTAGTTGTCAGTGTCTAGATTAATAAAATATAAAAAGTAACCCTTGGCCAGACAGCCATTCGTGGGGACAAAGCTGTCTTCAGGCCACAGGAAAAAGTGAAATCTTGCCAATTAGCAGAATAGTCAATAATTGATAGTGGACAGGCAAACAGTGTCTGAGAGGACTGCAGAGAAGTAACTGCAATTGTCCAGACTTGTCCTGCTTCATCTCCTACTTTGGGATTTTATGATTCATAAAATTCCAAAACTTTAGGCAAACCTCATCAACTTACTTTTTCAACTAAAAACTTAAATATCAAACACTTAATGCCAGTATTATTCAACAAATTAAAGGGCATTTCAACCTCAAGTTTGGGGAGGATATAACGAAAAATCAAAATACAGTAAGCAATGATTTTTTACTATAGGTTACTTAAATTTTTTGCTACTGAAAACTTGATCATTGACTGGCCCCAGATGATGGGCAAGAATTTGGAAAACATCATTTCTGAGCACTAGCAAGGCCCTGCAATAAAGATTCTGATGTTGGCCAGAATCTAGAGACCCAGGAAGACAGACTAGAATGCGATGTCCGGAGGTCCAAAGTAGGCAGCAATGCCTTGGTTTCAAGGCTGGGGTTCACAGGCAGCCTCCAATTTTGAGGGAAGCACCCTGTATTTATAGAAAATAAGAGCTGGCCAGGTTACTAAGGTCAGACTCAGATCTGAAGGACAGTATATTGAGACATTGATGGATGACATGAAGTGGTCAAACCCTATTTGTCATGGGAAGTCTCTCTGTAGTTGCTTTCTTATTTCTCTAGAAAATTTGGTGAAATATTCACATGTAATTTTTCCGTCTGTGGAATGGTGAAACAAAATAAAACAGCTATGTTTCTAAGTCCTGAAAAGCAGTCAGTAGCACAACTCCTACTTTAAGGTGAAAACTATGTGTCATTAACAGTATGGCAATTCATCTGTACGCTAGTCTTCTTCAATTTGCCAACAATCACTGTTTGACTTGTAGTAGGGATAATCAAGCATGAAGTTTATAAAAAGGCACGATATGTGGACTGCAATTTTCTAGACACATCTATCACTAATAACATTGCATTTCATTTCTATTATTGTTCATTAAATCATATAGCTAAATTAAAATTTTTCCAAGATTCTCTTAATCATTTTTTTTTAATTTTTTTTTTTAAGTTTTTTTTATTTTTTCCTTTTTCCCCCCAAAGCCTCCCGGTACATAGTTGTATATTCTTCGTTGTGGGTCCTTCTAGTTGTGCCATGTGGGACGCTGCCTCAGCGTGGTCCGATGAGCAGTGCCATGTCCGCGCCCAGGATTCGAACCAAGGAAACACTGGGCCGCCTGCAGCGGAGCGCGCAAACTTAACCACTCGGCCACGGGGCCAGCCCCATCTCTCTCTCTTAATCATTTTTAAAATGTTCAAACTTTGCTGAAGCATCCTTTCACTCAGACATTGACAAAATACAGCTCACAGGCCACATCTGGCCTTCACCTGATGTTGTATGACCTTCAACCTAAGAATGTTTCTTATAGAATGGACATTTTCAATTGATTTCATGATAGCAGAATACTAATTAGAATACCAATTAAGCAAAATGTTATTCCCTCAAAACAATTTTATTCTCACTAGCAGACTAATATTACAAAAATATTATACTCAATTATTACTACGTTTTGAAGTTTGTCAATAAAAATTGTGGAAATTTGTTTTCTTCCTTTTATATGAGAAACTACATAATATCTTCAATATTGCCTCTTGTCCACAAAGCGAAAAACATTTATCTAGTCTTACAGAAAAATTTACTGACCCAGTTATAAATCATCAAAGAAAGTTTACCTTCTGCGCAATATATGTTTAAACATAGGACAATTCTTATTTTATTTTAAATCATTAAGATAGCATTTGGTATATATGGCAAATTTGCTTAATGATTATTTCTATGTATGAACAAGAAAATGAATGATACGGGTATTTGAATTTGGTAGATTCTGTCATACTAAATAAATTTTTGGAAGCATATCCATATTAATAAAAAGAATTTTGTTTCAAAATATAAAATGAACACAAAAAATCCTAATATCAAAACCTTATATCAAAATTCTGAATATTGTACTAAATATATCTGCAGGTATTTCATTAAGGCATAAGGAATATAAAGAGAGTGAGAAGATCAAATGTTGTATATCAATGCAATGGAAGTAAATGATATTTAAAAAGAAAAACAAATGTTTTCAAAAGTACAAAGAAATAAAAGCAGTAAGTTGTATAGAAAGGACAAAGCTTTTCTGTCAAGACGATGCATAATTCTTAAGTTTTTAATTATCCGCTAATAGGCATACGGAGAGAAGTATTAAATGAGTGATGAAGTAGTCATAGAATGTTACAGAACGGCCAGTAGATCAAAATTATTAAAGGAGGTATCTTGCCAAGAATTAAAGATTGACAAATTATTGCTTCTTGTCTTCTGTTCTTAAATAATGTGCAATTATATTGTATATTTCATTTCTAAAAATATTAGTGATATGAAGATATTTAGTGACATGAAGGTAATCATATTCTTGAGAATCTATCTACTAAAGTAACTTTAGTTGTTGGAATATATACAAACATTACCCACTTTTCCTTCAAAAAGCAAAATCAAATCAAGACCACAAACCCATCTTTGAGACAGATTTTAAAATCATAGATCAAACGATAGAACTGTCCACATTACTCCTTTCTTTAAAAAAGTGATTGTATGCCCATTCCATACGATAAGTAAACTATTAAGATGGAAATATATAGATAAAATTTCATGTCTTTGTTAATTAAAATTTTAAACAAAGATGCCTAGATAGCTATCACCTACTTTATATTATTTTGCCTAGCTATTTTGATGATATGTCGTGTCCCCTTACCTGGTCTAGTGAACTACAAGGATCATAAAACTGTTATGTATAACAAGATGGTTAAAGCCAATGGTGCAGGCTCCTTGCCACTCACTCAGTGGCACAGCCTAGATTCAAATCCAGACCTGCCTGGCTCCACAGAAATAGGAAGGAACTAATAAATACTCCACAGAACTCTCTCACTAAAAAAATTTTGCTTAAAAGTCTTCATTTTATTTTATTTTTTTTAATCTTCAAAGGCGTCCTTTTTTTTTTTTTTTTTTTTTTTTTTTTTAAGGATTGGTACCTGGGCTAACAACTGATGCCAATCTTTTTGGTTTTTCTCTGCTTTATCTCCCCAAACCCCCCCCGTACACAGTTGTATATCTTAGTTGCAGGTCCTTCTAGTTGTGGGATGTGGGACGCTGCCTCAACGTAGCCTGACGAGCGGTGCCATCTCCGCGTCCAGGATCTGAACCCCGGGCCGCCGCAGCGGACCGTGCGAACTTAACCACTCGGCCGTGGAGCCGGCCCCAAGTCTTCATTTTAAAGTTGAAGAATTTAACATGTAGGAAGCAATAAATTTTCCCAGATTGTATTATATTCAAGCTACGCTCTGATCAGTAAAAATTCTGAAATGTAGAAAGTGATATACAACTTATAGCTAGGAATTTTTATTTACATTTTTTATTCTATTGTATATCCTGATGTAATATTTCTATGCAGACATGACTAATTAGTGAATCAATAAAATTAATCTCATTTCAATAAAGAATAACATTTTAATGTCATGAAAGATTTATTTCAGTATTGCTACTGGACCTGATGATAGCTATGAGACACTCAGACTCAGAGTTCTCCTTCCTTCAAACTCTTTTCTTAACATTCAACAGTCTTCTTAACTTCTTTAATCAGCACCAACAAATTCAACTATCAACTTTATAAAATGACAACTTTAATATTTATCCCTCTCATACCTGTTATACCTCTCTACAGAGGTCAGACTTGTATAGTATGTATGACTTAGTAAAAAGTTACTTTTGAATGAAGTAAAGGTAACACTCAACATATCTTAAATGTAACATTTTCTACCAGCAATATTCATATCCCAAACCTAACTTGGATGTTGCCTTCCCCCTCACACTTCACCATTATTCTATTATTGTACTTCTAAAATATTCACCAGATCAACCCCCAAGTCTTTATTCTCATGAAAATCATTTTATTTCACAGCATCAACATTTTTTTAACCTGTTACAATAATCTCCTATACTCTAATTTTGGTCTCTTCACTCTGGAATTTATTCTCCTCATTATTTTCAGAATAAAACACACACACACAGACACATATGCACACAATCTGTTAAGGACACTTGTCTGTTTAAAACTCTCAAAGACAGCCCAGTATCTGCAGAATAAAGTTTAAATTTCTTAGGGTGATAGGAAGTTCTTCATGGCCTGCCTCCCTTTCTTCTCTAATCATCAGTTTTTCCTTGCCATGCACCCCAATCTTTAGGCACCAGCTTGCTCTTCATACCCAAATTTAGTTATGCTACTTTGTGCTATTGTGCTTTCGTCAGTTAAAACTCCTCCTTATCTCACCTTCTCCCCTTACTCACGCTTCACCTTCTAGACCCTTCTCCTCTGTGTAGGGTTTCTGGACCTGTCCTTCTCCCATTTAAATTTATTACCTCTTCCTTTGTAATTTCATAACACTCTATAGCTCGTGTATTTTATTGAAAATTTCATCTTTCTGTATCCCTACTAGACTGTGAATAGCTAGATGACAAAGGCCTAGTGATATTCATCTTTTTACTCTTAACACCTAACACAAAGCTGGTTACTTAGCAGTAGCTCAAATACATTAGAGAACTAACATATTTGCATGAATAAAAGCATGAATGAAAACTGTCCTATTCCTTTTTGACCACAAATCACATCCTAACTCCTAATCGTAGTACCAAGTCCTTTCACAGCACAACCCTAACTTACTCTAGAGAATTGTTCCCGCTTTGACAAAATGTTCACTAAACTTACACCATGAACAAATCATGTAAACAACAAATCTGTGTTGAGTATGGTATATCTCTAACTGGCTTATAATTGGGTTTGGAAATTTTAACAATAAACATTGTATATAATTATGTAATGTAATTATAATCATATAAATTACATACAATTATATATTAAATTATAAATATTATAGTCTATAGTATATATAGAATAATATATTATAAATTATGAATATGATTAAAATATATTTATAGTGTTTCTTATTGAAAAAATATAATATAATAAATATTATATATTATACAAGAAGTAATATCTTGCATTTGTAAAGCACTTTTTTAGTTATAAGACCTTTCCATATAAATAAATTTGATATATTTTTTAAAAATTTTGTGGCAAGACATATTTTCTCCATTTTGTAGAAAATGAAATTGAGCTTCAATTTTTGAAATAATTTTTTAAAGATCACAAAATAAGGAATGAACCAGGATCAAACACAAGAATTTAGTTTCCAAGGGCAGTTTTTTCTACCAAATCACATTCACAGAAAAATAAAATGGGGAAAGTATACAGCAGCATAACTGTATTTTGCCACCTCCTACTTATAAATGTGCATGATGAAATATGAAGATAGATTCATTGCAGTTGTGTGGTTAGCTACTGGAAAGTTCCAGTGCTGAAAAGCCGAAGGAGATGACAAAGATAATTATGTTGCTTATACAACAGTTGTTTCACTTTAAATTCTTCCTGAAGTTAGCTCTACTGGAATTTTTCCACGCATCAACGTCTTGTGACTATTTACCTCCTGAGCTGTCAAAATTATATCCTAATGTGAGGGAGAAAATTTTTACCTTAAAATAAATTTCATCTAAAAATAAATTCAGCCTCCCAAGCTCACCTTGTCCCTAGCAGACTCAGACGAATATGCCCTCCTTGACATCCTAACAGAGCAAGGGTTGAGATCTTTCCTGGGGAACTGATAGTTGCTCAACTAAGGGAGGAAAGGGGCAGAAGGCATAGCTAAAGCTCTGACTGATGTATTTTAAGTAGACAGTGTTCTTCCACTGAGTTTAACCTCCCAATAGAAGACATCTCCCCAAGTAGAAAGAGCTATCTTTCACAATGTCTATGTATTAGAGGAAACTACCTACACTGACAAGAAGTTTCCTGTTTTATGTAAAAGCCATGATGTTTGAATTTGTGGATGATAGCCAGAACATTTGGACTTCTCATTAAAATAGTTTAAAAATCTTCTGTGCAGTGTAGAACTTAGGTGGGACAGACATGAAATGTTTGACCTATACTTCAATAACCTAGAATTGACTGCTACTCAATGATGGAAGAATAAGACTGATTCTCTTATAATTTGTCAGTTCCGATTCATTTGATCAATTCATTTATTCATTCTTGAAACAAAAATATGTATCTTCTGTGTATCAATCATTAGAATGGGCACAAATATAATATCTAGGCAAAAACGAGTAAAGGGATAAATATGTCAGGGAGAAGGATCTTTCTGGAAGATCCAATGCTTTTACTGATCCCTAAAAGAGAAAGAAAATTGGTCCAAGCAGAAGGATCAGAACTAAAGGCAAGAGAATACTTGACACATCTCTGAATAGCTGTAAATTCAATAATACCAAAGTTAAGTGAGAATCAGCGGGGATGGAGAAAAGAAAACTAATTCCAAATATTGTAAAAAGGCAGAGTTGATAGGATTCTGGGATTATATGTTGGGAGTAAATCAGAAAAATATGATGTTTAGTTTTCTCACTTGGGTGATTGACTGAATGATGGTGCTGTTTTCTGCATGGAAAAAGAAAAGAGGAAAGAGAGGGAGGAGGGGAGAAGAGAGGGAAAGAAACAGGTCTGAGCAGTTAATTACTGCCAAATTTTTTATTTGCTTAGTTTTCCATGTATCTATCAAGAATTCATCCTCAGATATTTCCAAAAGGGTGTATATCTCTCAATATTTTCAAACACTTTGGGTAAATCTAGGAGTTTACTGTTGTTCTTGTTAATATCACAGTGGGAATCTTCTATCTTCCTGTTTCAATCTGAACTGCTTACTCTCTGTCAAGCTGGGAACCTCATTAAAGCATCATCCCTGGAAATAACACTTTTCTACTTCCCTTATTTCAGAGACTCCCATTACGGATTAAACTGTGTTCCTTCAAAATTCATATGTTGAAGCTCTAACCTCCAGTACCTCAGAACATGAGTATTTAGAGTATAGGGCCTTGAAAGAGGTAATTAAATTTAAAAAAGGTTGTTAAAGTGTGCTCTAATCCAATCTGACTGATGTTCTCATCAGAAGAGGAGATTAAGATACACAGACACACCAGAGGTGCACATGTACAGAGGGACAACCATGTCAAGAGGCAGCAAGAGGCTGGCCATCTTCAAGCCAATGAGAGCGGCCTCAGAGGAAACCAACTCTGTCTGCACCTTGGACTTCCAGCCTCTAGAACTGTGAGAAAATAAATTTCTGTTGTTTAATCCCTCTAGTCCCTAGCATCTTGTTAGGACAACCCTAGCAAACTGATTCAACTCCATATGTTGTTCTTGCTTCCTTGGCTCCCCATTGTGCTACTTTTTAGGCAGAGTATATTCTCCAGATATTTTTTGAAAAAGAGTAAATGGGGACAATTTTGGGAAGATTTTGACATCTAAAAAATATCTGTGTTTAAACTTTACATTTGCATGATAAATTTTCTGGGTATAGAGTTTCAGATTGGTTATTTCCTGACATCCTATTTGTCCCCTCTCCTATTATGAATGTTATGCATTATCGTTCTACTATTTCAGTAGTTACCTACATACAAAACATCATTTGAGGATAATCACTACCTTTTCCCTCTGCCCATACAGTACTTGAACAACATTTACACCTTCCAAACTTACATGTTATTGTGATCATTATTTCAATCTATCCTCTTTTAATACATTAGGACATATTCTGTTATTGTGTGTAGTCAAAGTTTGTTTAAATCACCTGTGTATTTTCTCTATCTTTTTCTTCATTTTGTCTTGCTTCTAAAACATTCCCAATGGGACCATTGATCTTTGCCTACAAATGATGCTTGAAGCTTGAGATTTGTTGGCTCTGTAAATTTATATCTTTCACAAAATGTGGGGAAATTTTGGTCATTCTTTTTTCAATTTTTTTCTGCACCATTTTCTCTCTTCTAGGGATTGTATTTTAAATAATATTTTTTAAAAAAACTATCAATAATTCACTGGAATTTTAACAAATGAGGAAGTTTTCAAAAGATACATCTAAAAGGAGGAGTATAGGGGCCAGCCTGGTGGCGAAGCGCTTAAGTTCGCATGTCCTGCTTCAGTGGCAGGGGGTTCACCGGTTCAGATCTCAGGTGTGGACATAGCACTGCTTATCAAGCCATGCTGTGGCAGACATCCCATATATAAAATAAAGGAAGATAGATGGGCACAGATGTTAGCTCAGTGCCAATCTTCCTCAGCAAAAAAAAAGACGAGGATTGGCAGTGAATGTTAGCTGAGGGGTAATCTTTCTCAATTAAAAAAAAGGAAAAAATAAAAAGAGTGTATCTGTCATGATAGGTTATGTTGTGATGCAGTCAACAACAACCTCTGAATCTCTATGGCCTAAAATTGCAAAGGCTTAAATTCTAATTCATGCTCCATTTCCATTGCAGATCATTGGGGGTCTCCACACTGCAGAATTTTCCTTTTGAGATAACTAAGCAGCGTCCACTTGGGGTGTTGTTGTCACTGTGGTGTGGCAGGGCAGGGGCAGGAGGAGAGGAAGAGGGAGAAATAAAGAGAAAGAGAGAGGTGCAAACAGATGATTCCTGAATGTTACCTCCAGAAATAAAATGCATAATTCCATCCACATATCATTGGCTAAAGCAAGCTACATGGCCACTACCTAATTCATGGGATCAGAGAAACACAGTTCCAAGTGCTCAGAAGAGAACTAGAAATACTTGGTGAACAGCATTAATAAAAACTATATGGAGAAATATTTAAAAAGCAACAAAAAAATTAGAGTAACAAGAACTTAGTGTTGAATTTGAGGTAAATAAAAACCAATGAAAAAATTTCCCTGGCTAAATAAGTTTCCAATAAACTGTTAATTGAAAAATATTCAAGCTAAGATGACAAACTTCTACATTCTCTTCTTAATCCAGTTTATTCATTATAAGTCAGAGTGAATAAAATCTGAATTTTTTTTGTGTAAGAAAAGCACAATAGAACATTTTCAACCTATATTAGGACAACATATTTTGAATAAGGAGACAAACATTAAAATGATAACTTTATCTATATCCATGTACAATCTAGGCCAGATTTGAATGCTGAGGAAATCTATTTTATCCTAGTTTACCCACATGACACAATGACAACCCGAAAATATGGCATCAAGAACTTCTAGATTGAATCTATCAGGTTCATTGACTAGGAGATATCTGAAAATACAGAAATAGCCAAAGATTGTTACATTTATCACAAAAACAGTGATGATATAGAGATTATTCTTAAGATGTATATTTTTGAGATTCATATGTTAGCATCTTTTCTCACAGATCTGTAGAGGTTTATTCACTCTCAAAGAGTACCAAGGACAAAGAATATCAACCTAACTGTAATAATACATTTGTACACTAAGGGGCGCCGGGACCACACGTTTGACACCACATTTCTAGATTTGAAGAATTAACAAATCTCAAGTATCAGAGTCATTTCCCAATATATAAACCCCCTTTATTGTGACATCAAATGGAGACCATCATTGTTCAGTAAATATTTTCCCCAAACTAAGGTTCATGGCAGTCCTTGAAGGTCTAACTAAACCACACTAAAATATTAATCTTTTATTGTCATTAAATTTTTTAATTTATTAATGTCACTAAAGAGCTTTACGTAAATTAACTCACATAGCAACATCTTGTTAGGTCTCAATAAATAAGAAATTATTAGTCTACATTTTGAGAAGCCTAAATGAGATGAACTATTTTATGTTCAAGGTTTTATCTGATTTGAAGGGAATATATATTTAATCAAATGGTCTCACATGTCTTTTCTACTCTGCTTAATATTTCCATGTATGAAAGGCCAGGTTCAAATCAATATCAAGGGATTGTTTAAATAGAGCAAGGCTATAGACAGATCTATCAGAGCATGAGGTGCTTCCAAAGACACCAGGTCTTGGGGGTCATCACACTTCACTATGCTTTAGGAAAAGATCTACATATAATAATACTGTTACTCTGAGCAGATAGAAAGGCCTATGAGAATCATATAATACATCCGTAAAGAAAATCCATTTAATAACTTCCATAGATTGCACAGTGCTAGTAATTTTCACTGTCACTTTAAATGTTATCTCAGTAATCCTCACAATAACTCTAAGAGGTAGATATTATTATTCCAATTTTAAATATAAGAAAACAAAAGCTTTAGAGGTTAGGTAAACTTGCCCTGAGTCTGACAGCCAGTAGGTGCTAGAGCCAGGATTTTAATTAAAGTCTGTCTGATTCCAAAGCTCTTACTTCTGATGTGTAATTAGCACATTAATTGTTGCCAAACTAGTATACTAAAAAGAATTTTTCTAATAATGTTTTTATTTATAGTAGTAATAATCTTACTAAATCAATTTAACTTTAGAGTTGGTACAAAACTACATTTCTGCAGAGGAAGCATAGGTGGTTTTCACAGCAAACCTTCTAAAAGTTAGATGTACTTTGAATTCATGTGATTCCTTTAAAATGAAAATGGCTAGATACAGCTCTGAACTAGACTATTCTTCATAGGACCTCACCTATAGCTATCATTTCACAACTTATAATAAATCACAATCTGTCAATTTCATATGCTGTATTATCTATAGATGCTTCTAAGGGTAAAAAGTTTACTAAGAGTTGAAGATAGCTTCAAACAAATTGACTGGAACCTTCTTTTTCAAGGGCTTGTCACATCACTGGACTGCTGTATAATATAAGTCAATGAGACTGAATGTTGTAGTATATAAACATATCAAGACACAATATTTTATGTTATTCACCCACAAATATTTATTGAATAATTTAACAAGGCAAAATAGATGTATGAAATCAGAATAAAGAAGATTTTATTTGAGTTTGTGAAAAATGGAAGGAAGCAAAAATGGAAGGAAATAAAAGAAATAAGATTTAATACAATATGACATAGATTAATCATTTTCCACATTAATAAGACATTCGTTAGTTTGAAAGAAAATTTTCTGCACTTTTTGCTTCTTGAATTCCTAAACTGTACTAAATCAAAGATAAAGTGCATATCACTATTAAGCTAATGACGAAACATGTAACTTCTTCTTATTAGGCAGTAAATATCCTAAGAACATGAATTTTTAAAATTATAAATCAAAATTTGACTCTATCAGAATAGGAGAAAGTTTTGGTGATAGATGTAATTACGTAATAAAAGTATAGGGTAGCAATGTAACATACTAAACTAGAAGAAAATGGAATGAGCAATATCAAGTCAAAACCATAGAGATAATTTATGACCTATGGAACTTATGTCCCAGTTGTGCTATAACTATAAGTGGCCCAAAAGCTATATCGCTCTCTATATGTATCCTTCTTCTGACCCCAAATCCTCCTTTGCTCTTATGGTACCCACTTTTAGCTCTATCCTATTATCATCCCTGTAAGGTATCAGTGCTTCTTGTAAGATGACTGATTTGATGTGCCAGGGCAGAAACAATCAGGACGATGCTGATCATCCTCTTGAAGACACTTGAAAAATTTCAAGGGCAATGCTAAAAAGAATCAATATCTAACTTAAACTAGCTTCTGTTGGTAAAATTGGATAATTGAGCAATAAAATAATACTAGAAATGATAATGTTGATTTTAATGATGATGAAGATGCCAACAGGAACACATTGAGTCTATAAAAGGATAGGGACATACAATATTCAAAAGAGAAAAGTTACTTTTTTATTGACATATAATAGTTTAAAGTGTACAACATAATGATTTGATATATGTATATATTACATAATGATTACCACAATAAGTTTAGTTAACATCCATCACCACACAGTTAAAATTTTCTTGTGATAAGAACATTTAAAGTCTACTTTCTTAGAAACTTTCAAATATACAGTATTTTTAACTATATTCATCATGCTGTGCATTAAATCCTCAGTTATCTCATATCTGAAAGTTTGCACCTTTTGACACCTTCACCCATTTCACCCACCTCCCAACCCCCTGCCTCTGGCAACCACCAATCTGTTCTCTGTTTCAATGAGTTCAGGTTTTTTTAGATTCTACATGAGTGACATCATCCAGTATTAGTCCTTCTCTGTCTGACATTTCACTCAGTGCAGTGCCCTCCAGGTCCAGCCCATGTCTCAAATGGCAGGATTTCCTTCATTTTTATGGCTGAATAATATTCCATTGTATAGATATACCACATTGTCTTTATCCCTTCACCCATTGATGGACATTTAGGTTGTTTCCATGTCTTAGCCATTGTAAATAATGTTGCAATGAATGTGAGAGTGTATATATCTTTTTGAAATAGTGATTTTGTTTCCTTTGGATAAATACCCAGAAGTGGAATTGCTGAATCATATGGTAGTTCTATTTTTAATTTTGAAGGAAACCTCCACACTGTTTTCTACAGTGGCTGTACCAATTTACATTCCCACCAATAGTACCCAAGAGTTCCCTTTTCTCCACATACTCTCCAACACTTATTTTTTGGTAATAGCCATTCTAATAGGTATGAGGTGATATCTCATTATGGCTTTGATTTGCATTTCCCTCATGATTAGTAATGTTGAGTATCTTTTCAAGTACTGTTAACCATTTGTATGTATTCTTTGAAAACAATGTCTATTTAGTTCCTCTGCCCATGAGAAAAGTTATTTTAAAGTGTTTAAAAAGATAATGATCAAGCAAAATTATGAAAAGCAATGAGTAAACCAAATAGTGAAAGATAAGTAGTTACTACATTGACAATGGGAAGGACTAATCAACATCAGTGGTTAGAAAAAAATAATCAAATGTAAAAAGAGTTAACAAAGTGACAATGAGTAGAAAGGTATTGTTTATTAACAAATAGTAAGGACTATCTTACTATGAGCAATTACTCTGTTCCAGTGCTTTATGTATACTAACTCATTCAATCCTTGTAATAGCCCTGTGAGGTAGGTATTATTATTATCCCCATTTTACAGATGAAGTCTCAGACACAGAGGCTCATGATCACATAGTTAACAGGGTGCAGAACTGTGATTTAACTCTAGGTAGTTTGGCCCTAAGACCCGTGCACTTAACCTCTACACTATGAAACATTTCACAGGGACCCTTTGAGTCTAGCTACTCAGATTGCTTCCTGACTTCCCAGAAGGCAAAGCCTTTGATGCTCCTATGAATTAAAATTGTTTTAAGGAGTCATACAGTAGCCAAATAAGTCTTTTAAAAAATCATTTTGATGGGAAGACACTAGGCTCAAAATTATAAAGCATATGAGAGGTGTGGACTTAAAAAAATCCACATTGGTGAAACGAGCAAAATTTAGCTGTTAACAGGAAATTCAGATGACAACTAGTACCTTGATTTTGAATTTTCTTGGGAGAAGCAACCGAGTCAGTTGATCCTTTTTTATAGTTCTATTGAGATATAATTCATATACATGTAACTCACCAAATTAAAGTATACGAGTCAATGTTTTTTAGTATATTCAGAGTTGTGCAACCATCACCACAATCTAATTTTTGACACTTCAAAAAGAACCCGTTAGCCATTAGAATCAACTGATTTTTTACCCAATATCTATAATGTTAGTGAGTCTAAGAAGGTATTATTGGGAGAGGATGGGGCTCTGCAAGCATTACTGAAACAGAAGGAATCAAAATGATCTCACTGAATCTCTAAGAGGTTATCAAAGTAAGAGTGACAATAATATAAGAAAGATACAAAACAAGTACAGGAAAAAGGAAGAAATATAGTAAGGTCATGGTGCTAATTTTTAAAGAAGGGGTGTATACATAATCTTAATAGTCTTGCAGTAATTTTTGTGTATCTTCTGTTTAAGAGGTTTGTAGAATTAAACATACCAACATGTAATTATTTAAGGAATTTAATCAAGAAAAAAATCATTATATTTCCATTTTATTTTGAGTAACAAATTTAGCATTAAAATCATGTAAATAATCCCATGTGTTCCTCTCCACAAACCCCTCCCAATATATTAAAATTCCCATGATCATGTATAATCTTATGAGGAACATGTGATACTTATCATTGAGGCATCATTTTCTAAAATGTATCTAAACTGCCTATTTTAGAGTTCTCCTAATTCAGACCTCTATCTGTATAATTATTTATAAGAGGCTGCTCTTGAATGTTGGTTATTCAAGATGATTTACTAAAAGTGACTGAAGGGTTCTATGAGATGAAAACCACTTAATCATTTAAGCAGTTTTATACATATATATACACACACATATATATATATAAACCAGAAATACCTATAGTGTGGTTTTAGTATTTTGCAAGCTTTTCACTAAAGATTTGGTGAACACACGAAGCTGTCCATGCTATTCCTACTCAGATTTCAATCTTCTTTAATCTTTCAGCTCTGCACCACCTACAGGCCTCTTATAAGTCCCACAAGCTTCATATCCTGCTCCATCTACATCAGAATAGTTGTCTCGATGCCACAGCATTTACTATTCAGTCACAGAGACGATTGTTCACAGTGTAGACTTTGTATACAGAATTTTTGTCTATTTTATCTCTAGCTGTTGCAAAGGTCTGTGAGCTCCTAGAATTAAAGAAAGTTTGTAGTTCTTCAAAATGGACTCCAAGAAAGGCTTTCTGTAGTTGTTTATTACCAAGGAAATTGTATATATTTTCTATGTAGTTTTTAGCTCTACAAACACTTTGTTCTGCCTTGTCCACTGTGGAATTAGAAAATGTTTTATCTAATACTGAATTTTAGTAGGAAAATAGCAGCTCCTGGGTATATGTTGATTTTTATTTTATTTATTTAGTGTATGATATGCTCCAGGCTGTTTTAAGTGCTTCGCAAACATCAATTCATTTAATCTTTCTAACAACCCAATAAGGCAGACGTTATCATTATCTCCATTTTACAGGTGAGGAAGTTGGGGTACAGAGAAATTAAGAAAATAAAAGTCTGCACTGAAACTATTTTCTCATAGAAGTTATCATAATTTAATTGCTGAAACAATCTCCTAAATGGAAATGGCACAATCAGACCAATCCTAAGAAGTTACATTTACAAGGCCATTACCCACTAAGAGAGTGTCTCTAGTATAAGAGAGGGAATATTTTGTGACTTGCCCAAGGTCACATAGCTAGTAAATGGCAGAGATGGCATTTGAACCCAGGAAATCTATCTCTGGAGTTCATGTTCTTAATATAACACAGAAAGATGGCCTCTCTACCCAGAGTCATTGAATTCTAGGGTTCTTTTGGTCCAGAATTACTAGCCCCCAAGTCTCACTGCCCATTTTCCCAAATGCCACTTTACCTGTAGTCTATTCCATGCCCATGCCTGTGTGTGCTTTATTATCCCCTCATTTGTACCACATGACCTGTTTAAACTCAATAAATACTTGATAATGGAGATAGGGATTAATATTGCACTGGAGCGGAGAACCTTGTTGTTATAATTAAAATCTGCAGAAAACGTGTGGTGAGTCTACTTTCAATACAATCCTCTGCCAGTGACCAATCACGTAGTTCTGGGGGTTATGCAAATCTGAGAAACAAAACCAATCTGTAAAAGGCACCTCTTCCCTTTGTACCAAGCTATAGTCACTGAGATTTGATAAAATCTTTTGAATCAGATGGGAAAAAAATTGAATGTTTTAATAAGCATATCTTTTTAGAATTATTAATATATGATGACTTATTTTAAACTACTGCTTTCTGACTGACCTTTGGTGATAAATAAAATTCTGCACTGGTGGTAGATTTTCACACAGGTTATTGGGGTTGAACTGGCAAAGCCATCTCTTGAGTGCAAATGGCACAATTAGATCAAGCCTAAGGAGCCACGTTTATGAGGGCATTGTTTGGTAAGAGAGCTTACCTAGTTTATCAAGGATAATATTTTGTAAAGAATAAGCTGATGTGTTTTAATTTACCTCATTAAGTAAGGATCCATTTGTGGTCTCCTATCTCTAAAGCCAGATCTTGAGGATTATCACTGCCGAAAAGGTGGGGGCAGTAAAAATGTGTCCTCTTTTCCAAGATAATAGTTTCACGTCCTGGTTGTGGTGAAGTGATTTGCTAAATAAATTGGAAGACCCAACACAGAAGATTCCTCCACAGTGCTTATCCAACAACCTTAGACACAAAGTCTGAGGTAGAAGGAGATACTTTCAGGGAAGAGGAAAGTCTGTCATTTCTGGTCCTTGAGAGTTGTGGGAGGAGAAAGGAAAAAAGATTACCAGAGTAAAGGAGAAAGTTGTAGATGTGTTTTAATCTCCCATAACTAGGGGTAGGTCACTAGGTAAGATGAGAGAAACACAAAGGGAAAGGAGATTTTACTACCTTCTTGAGTCTCTAGAAGAAGATAGTTTTAGATATTAATTTTACTTGAAGTGCTGTGGAACAGAGAAAGAAAAGTATGAGAGATGGCAGTTTTAAATGACTTAGATGAAGTTAGCACTTCTTGACTTCCTGACTGAGAAGTTCCTACATATGACCTCTGTCTACGAGGCCTAAACAGACAACAGAGAGAGTCTCTGCTGCAGATATTAGAGATGCAAGCTATTACTTTGATGAAAGGAAAACTTTATGGAGGGTATTGAGGAAAGGCAAGAGTATCTTAGGTAAAAAAATGGAAAGAAGAAGAGGAGGAGGAGGTGATGGTGGAGAAGGAGAAAGAACAAATATATAAAATTTGAGTCACAGGGAGAGTAAATCTGTCTCTAATGTATGTAAGTGTAGGAAAACTGAAAAATAAGTGATACAGATTAGGAAAAATGGAAAAGACAGTAGAGGGTGGAAGATCATGAATTCCAAGTAAATATGACAACATTTTATCCAGTATTGTGATTTTCACCAATATTAATAACTTTGAGAAATAATAAGAAAAAAGAAAACAATATAATGATAAAAAATAAGATGAATGTCTATATATTTTAATGAGCTTAACTGAATCCAAGTCAGCAAAATTGTATATTGTTTTTTAAAGGGAATTAAACTATATGGAAGAATTTATGAAATAGGGATGAAATGATTTATAGAGTGTCTCATACTCTGAATCAATTGAACCCATAGCGAACATGATTTTGATTTCTTGTCTAAGGAAGAATTTGAAGCCTTAAATAGTTTACAAAGGGCAAAATAGAAAATCTTGAAAACTGAGAACCAAAAGGAAATACTTTAAAAAAAGTTTAGTTGAGGAAGAAGAATTTTCTTTTAATGTATGGAATTTGTTCATTGTGAATAAAACTATTCTTAATGTACAAATGTAAATATTCAAGATTACTAAGGAAAGCTGTAGAATCATCCATCATATTTTAGAGCAAAGATTAACCACAAATGGATTTTGTGCTCTTATCTAAATTTTGTTTCTAATTCTTTAATTCAATTATTTCTATAATCATTTATTTACTTGCTGTTTCCTAGTACAGAAATTCTTAGAATGTTTCCATCAAATAAAGATGAAAAATTCCATAACAGCAGACAAGAGCTACATATTTTTATATGTGTATATATATACATATGTCTAATACATCATGGGTGCTAAGTGGTTGCTGAATCATAGTCAAATTAATAAAATACATACAGTTCAAGCTATAATAAAAGTTTCCTGGGGTGTTGTCGAAGTGATAAAAGGGAAAATACAACAAGAAAAGCATGTCAGGCATTATGCTTTGAAAGTTAATTAAGTTTTTAATGACAATTCTCATATGGATATAGACAACCTTGAAACTGCAAGGAAAGCAGAATATGTACCAAATTACTTTTTAAAAATCAAAAGTTTTATTGTAGGAAGATTTCTACAGAACTCAATGACCATGGAAAATTGACATGGACTATAATTAATTATTCATCAGAAAAATTCCCTGGGAGAAATCAACAAAAGTCAAATTGCAGACACACAGATGAAAATGGTCTAAGGCCAAAGATAACCTGTGCTTACCCTGTCAGAATTGTCTGACTTCCTCCTAGGAGTTAGAATTAAACCTGATAGATATAAGGTTTAAAACCCACAAAGATAACTTGAATTTTTCTCTTTTTTTGGTCATTGTTTTCTGAATTTCTCTGCTTTATTTTTCTGCATACAAAACTACTCCAAAATATTTATTCTATTTTTTAAGCAAAATATTTAAAATAAATTCGGGAAGGCAGTGTATATAATTGATTCTACTTAGTAGGGCTTTTAGTGGCTGGATTTGAAAACTCCCTACAGCCTGATCTTTCCATTTTTCCTCCTCACCTGGTACCTTTGCTCTCAAGATGTAAAACTAGGGGCCAGCCCCAGGCCAACTGGTTAAGTTCACACGCTTTGCCTTGGTGGGCCAAGATTTTGCTGGTTTGGATCCTGGGCATGGACATGGCACTGCTTGTCAGGCCACACTGAGGTGGCATCCCACACAGCACAACCACAAGGACCTACAACTAGAATACACAACTATGTGCTGGGAGGCTTTGGGGAGAAGGAGGAGGAGAAGAAGCAGAAGCAGAAGCAGAAGAAGAAGCAGCAGCAGCAGAAGTGCAGGAAGAAGAAGGAGAAGGAAAAGGAGAAGAAGAAGAAGAAGATTGGCAACAGATGTTAGCTCAGGTGCCAATCTTTAAAAAAAAAAACGACTTTGGGTGTTCAGATGGAAAACAAGCTGGCTTACATGTCCCACGGTGAAGGATTTGTTGTTAAAAAAAAAAAAAACAAAATAAATATATATATTTATATATATATATTTTATATATTTATTATTTATATATATATTATATATTTATATAACAAAAATAAATATAACCTGTGTGGTTTAGCAGGAAGAATGATCCCAAAGGAACTGTTAAAAAGAGAGTTACCCAAGGCTGCCTAGATATTGAAAGCTTTGTGCAAATGGGATCCAGTGGAGTTGATGAAACAAAAACTAGCAGCTTTCTCTAAGCTCGGTTGTACAGAGAACAGAACCTCACAGCAGGGATCTCGCCACGCTGTTGGATCTCTCTAGATGCTGAGGAGGGATTTTTCCTTTCACTTTGGTTTGAGCACTGTTGTTTCAGTGTTGGTGAGTACTGTTGTTTCCCAAAGGGAAAAATACTGCATCCGCTTTTAAATATGGACTTTCTGTCCTAGCCAGGTAAGAACACTTGAGAAATGGAAGGATTTCAATTAGTTCTCCTCCGCAGAGTTCATTAGCAGCACCTCCTTACTAGGTTTAACCTCTTATGTTTAATATCTAAAATAACTGATAGTTAGCCATCCAGCTCAAAACTGGAAGTATTGTGTCGGATTATATTGTCCCGTATCAAAAATCCTTTTCCGTGTTTATCCAGCCTCCTCTTTTCATTCAGCTTCCTTTAATAAAGAAAGTCATCTCTGTATGTTAAACGTAAACCACCACAGAAAAGGTCGGTTCAAACGTCCATGACGGCACAAGAGACTTACTAAATTTATACTCTGTAAATTTAAACACACAAATGTACACACAAAGACATTATACGTACACACAGGCTGTAATTTTGCGTGTGGCCATTCTTGTTTTTTGGAAAAAATATATCTTTTGAATAAATAGATCATTTGAAATCTGAGTTACTCAGTAATAATTTTCTCTTCTGGACCTCACAACAAATTAGTGAAAAAAGGCCCCAATAATGATGTAGTTTTTATCATGTACTTATGTGGACCTAGGCGTTTAGCTGGAATTTCACTCTGGCCTACTAGTGGTCATTACTCTACAGGATCTGAAGGTTCCATGCGCTCCTGACAATCCCCTAAAGTAGATGTTCTCTGTTATTTAAGATTTATGGTTATGCCCATGAATCATCACTATATAGAATTCAAAACCTGGCATTTGCCCTTGTGTCAGAACATTGATTTTCCCATTCTATCAATGTCTACATCTTATTTTTAAAAGCTATAATTTGTTTATCTTAATAAAATAGATAATGATATGTATTTATGAGCCAAATATTTTTAAATTACTTAAAACTTTAATTCATTAATTAGGAGAGGAAATATTTTTTATCTCACAGAAATAAATATATGCTTGAGTTATTTGGCTTAGATATATGGGTAAGTATAAAAGATTTGGTTTCTAGAGAAGGCCCAAAATTTTTTAACTTGTAAGTCAAACTAGAGAAGAACCTTATTAGTGTGGATGGCTGTGTGGCCTCTAGGTGAGCATAAATTCTGTTTCATATGCCTAGTCTACTTCTAAGAATGAAAATGAAATGTAGGGAGCAAAGTTATTGGTATCTGAAATAAAGTATATAAGCAAGTTGGTCTTTAAACATGATACAAAGTAGACAGGCAGCTACATAAAGTAACTGGACATTCAGGAAGGTGCATTCTAATCTTGCAAGCAGATATTAACAGTTCTAAGATTATCCTTCGGAAAGTCACTCCCCAGTTTAATTTTTCCCGCTATGGTTCTCTAGTGTTTAAAGGATGCAAACTCTGTTTTACCCTGTCATAACTTATCTCTCAGAATCCAGCTTGAGCTTCTTTCCTGGATTCATTCTGTCCTCTCCCATACATCAAATTTCTAATTGTCTCCCAGGAAACATCAACAGTTTTATAAAACTCTCTTTTCTCAAAATACTGTATCTATTTTTCTCTTTAAAAACAAAACAAAAAACAAGGAAACTTCTTAGATACCTTTTAAGACCAGATAAAATATACCTCTTCTCTTTATGCTTTCCCTATTTTTCCAGGCAAAGTGATTGACTCCCTCCAGCGTCGCTCTTTGCCCTTTGCATATGTCTCTACTTGAGTTCTTATCACCTTAGATGGTAAATGTGTGTTTATAGGTATTGCCTATTAGACTTTAGAAGAATTTAAATTCTATGCAGAGTTCACAAACTAAAATGCATGCAAGAGGGCAGGCAGATAATGGAGTTTGATTTTTGGAAAACTGCCACATAACTTGTGATAAATGACAACTCACCAAGAGAGGTCGTGGGAAATGAAGACTGAATAACAGCGGGAAACATGCTGAAAAATGCAGCTAAGTGATCTCAAAATACAAGTCAGGCAAGGTCTCTACTTTGCTTAATGCTGCAATGTTTTTCCATTGTTTTATAAGATAAAGAGGAAAAAGAAAAACTACATAGCTAGTAAAATCCTGCCTGACTTGAAATCTTCTATCCTTTATATCCTCACTACATATCACGTTCTTCTTGCTCTCTCTCTCTCAGCCCTTCTATCCTTATAGCTTCAATCCTTCCACTATACAGCTGTTCACATACGTTTCTTCTCTCTTTCCTTTATGAATCCATGCTCATCTCAATTCTTCCTCAGGTTCCTCAACCAAACCAAACACCTCAGTTTGTACCACTAATCACAAAGGAGCCTGATTACAGTTTTTAAGTGGTGATCACAATTATCTGTTTCCATAGATAGAGTCTAAGTTCCATGAAGGTAGGGTCCTTTGTCCATTTATGCTTATTGTATCCCCAGAAATAAACATAATGCCAGGCAGGAGGGAAGTAATAAATATTTGTTGAATAAATGAATGAGAATAAGTTAATAATACTAAAAATGTATTATTAAATTATTTTTTAAATGGACGGATGGATGAATGAAAATGGGGAGGTCCTCAAAATTCGATCATTCTAATTGCACAATAAGAGGATAGGTCTGTGAAGGGGAGACAAAGCTATTTAAGATCTTACTGTATACCGTTAATTTATGCATTGTCAATATGCCAATAGCAAGGAATTATTAAACAATAATACTTTACATGTATATTCAATGTCTATGTTTATTAACGTTGATATAAATAATATAATATCAGAGAGATATCATTAGTGGTAGAGAATAGACAGCTCAGTGAGAAAGATAACCTTTAGCTCTCAGAGAGGCATGTCTGCTTCTCCTGCCAGATATGTTTTAGCTAAGGTCTCATGACATCGTTCTGTTATAGACTGATCTTTCCCCTTTTATGCTTAACTCTGAGAGAAATAAAATTTCACCACAAGCAATTTTAACCTGAAAACAGAAAAATCCATATGTAGTGGTAAAAATTCCCTGCCACAAGATAGGAAATAAAAATCAGTAATGATCAAGAAAATATTTAACTATTAAAAGGCAGGAGAAGGAATAAAAGTACTTTGAAGTTCTGATAGAAAATTACATAACATAGTCTCATTGCTCTCAGCATTTAAGCTCAAAACATTTTTGTTTTTTTCAGTAGAATATTTAAATGATGCTAATTCATATGCTATTAATAGAAACAGATTTTGCTTAAAAATACATCTTTGATTTTATTTCTTTTCCACTATGTGTGTGTTATGCATAAACATTATTCAAATACATATGTAAATTATATTATCAAATAGAACTATAATATAAAATGTTACATACTATGTAAAATTATGTAATTATATAAAATTTTGTATATATATATAATTTTATATTATACACAGATATGTACATTTATAGAGATAGCCTTAGGATTTGGGAAATAGACTATTTGTTCCCAAATTGCCTGTTTGCTCCCACTTCATGGCTAACTATTTGATATACAATGAGGTTTGTTGCAGGGGATTTAATTAAGAATGATATTTACCACATTATCATAATCTTGGAAGTGTTCTGTGTGCTCCTTCCTACTCTACAGAGGTAACCACTATCCTGAATTTTATGCCTTTCACTTGTTTTTCTTTATATTTTTATCAAATATTTATCCACAAAACTATTTTGTTTATCTTTTTCTACTGTGCTTTAAATAAATATTCAATTTGTTCTTTGTGATTTAATTTTTCATTGAAATATATTAAATAATCAGCCATGTTAATGTGTAAGGTGTATTTCAATCATTTACACAAAGGCATGGTATTTTATTGTAGAAATATGCTGTATTTATTCATTCTCTTATGGATATTTGTTCTGTCTTCCATGTTTATCTAAGAACAAGGCTATTGTGAATACTATGGTTCTTCTAGTGTATGTGTGCAAAAGTTTTGCTATAGTATCTATCTAGGCGTGCAACTGATGGCTAAATGCAAAATTTTTTTTTTTTAAGGGACTGTACTAATGTGTACTCCCACCAGCAGTGAATAGCAGTTCCCACTGCTCCATATCCCCTAATCTTGGCAACATTATCAGACTTTTTAATTTTGCCAATCTGGTGACATAGTATCTCATTGTATGTGTATGTGTTTAAGTATACAATTCAGTGAATTTTAGTATATTTACTTAGTACTCAGAGTTAGGTAACCATCAGCACAACCTAATTTAGGAACATTTTCACCACCCCTAAAACAATCCATTAGGAGTCACTCCCCATCCTACCTTCTACCCCAACCCTAGACAACCACTAATGTATTTTCCATCTGAATAGATTTGTCTGCTCTGAATATTTCATATAAATGGAATCATACAATATGGGGTCTTTTGTGACTGGTGTAGGGGAGGAAGATATTTCCTCTACCCACTCTGGGTCCTTCTGGCTGGACAATGAATTAAATTCACGTGAGACAGAATAACAGGAGAAAATTAAACACAGCTTTATAACATGTATACATGGAAGAGACTCAGGCAAACTGAGTAGCTCATGAAAATGGTGGAAACTCTCACCTTAAATACCATCCTCAGCTAAAGACAAAGGAGGATGTTGGGGGTGGGGGAGTCAGTTATGGAGATTACCAGAAAAGCACAGTAAACACGAGTAAGGTTACTATGCAGGTTTAAGTCCTTGTCTTCTACATTGGTAAGAGTTTTTAGAGGATAAATTCATCCCCCCCTTCTTCTTGGTACAGAGACGGAGACACCTTTACAGATGGAGATTTCCTTTACAAATGTAAATGTCTCTTAACAAAGGATAAGTAAATTCTACTTTCCAGAGTTTCTCTCATGTCTGCAGTTTTTAAAAGTAACCAGCCCAAAATAATCCTCATGCCAAAGAGACATATCTTGCAGTGGCCAATTCAGAACTCCCACACTGGCCTCTTCATTTATAATGTTTTTAGGGATCATCAGTGTTCACATGTATCAATATTTCATTTCTTTGTATTATCAAAAATTATTTCATTGTGTGGATATACTACATTCTGTTTATCCATTCCTCAGTTAATGAACTGTTGAGTTGTTTCTACATTTGGGCTGTTGTGAATAATACTGCTATAACCACTTGTATACAAGGTTTTACTTGGACATGTGTTTTCATTTCTCTTAGATATATGCCTAGGAACTGAATTGCAAAGTTATGTCGTAACTCTATGTATATTAAACATTTTGAGGAACTGCCAAACTGTTTTCCAAACTAGCTGCAGCATTTTACAATCCCATCAGCAATGTATGAGCATTCCAATTTCTCCAGAACCTTGACAACATTTACTATGTGTGTTTTTGGTTATAGGCATCCAAGCTGATGTGAAGTGGTATATCATTGTGGTTTTGATTTGTATTTCCCTGATAACTAACATTGAGCGTCTTTTTTACATGCTTATTGGCCACTTGTATATTGTCTTTGAACAGATGTCTATTCAGATCCTTTACCCAAATTTAATTAGATTATTTGTCTTTTTACCGTTGAGTTGTAACTTTTTTATGTACTCTGAATGCAAGTTATGTGTCCGATATATCCTTCAAACGAGCTCCATGTCAGGTCAAATAATAACACTCTGTAAATAGGTATTTTCTAGGGAACTTCAAGACAGGTTAAGTAATAATTCTCTGAGGATGGAACTTTTTGAGGAGCTCCAAACCCAGTCTGCCCCGTCCAGTGGCTGCAAGGCTGCTGTTTTTCACAGCTCCTGTGGTTGCAAGGCTGATGATTTTCAAGGCTACTGTGGAGCTGGGGAAATGAGGACTTGTCTGTGGAGTATATAAATAATTCAATAATAAGAAACAAAAACTCAATTTAAGAATTGGCAAGATATTTAAAGAGATCTTTTACAAGAGAAGAGATATGAATGACAAATTAGAACATGAACAGATGCTTAACATCATTAGTCATTAAGGAAATGTAAATTAAAATCACAATGAGAAAATAATACAAACCCACTAGAATGGATAAAAATAAGAGTCTTAATACCAAGTGCTGGTGAAAATATAGAGCAACCGGAATTCTTTTACTCTGTTGGTGAGAATGAAAAAAAATGGTACAAACACTTTGGAAAACAGTTTTAGAATTTCTTATAAAATTAAGCAATTTCTTATGTGCTCTAGCAATTTCACACTAGGGATTTACCCAAGAGGAATGAAAACTTCTGTCCACACAAAATCCATTAGGTGAATGTTCATAGTAACTTTATTCATAATGGCCAAAATCTAGACACAAGTCAGATGTCCATCCATAGGTGAGTGGATTAACAAATTGCATTACATCCATATAATTGATACTATCAGTAATAAAAAGGAAAAGACTACTGAAATGTGCAATAATATGCATGAATTTCTAATGCATTACACTGAAGAAAGAAACTAGACACAAAGGCCACATACTGTATGATTCTATTTATATGACATTCTAGAAAAGGCAAAACTATAATAACAGAAAATGAATTAGAGTTTGCTAGAGCCTGGGTGTTGGAGAATGGAATTAACTGCAAAGAGGCTCAAAGAACTTTTTGGAGTTATGGGAAATTTTCAATATCTTGATTGCATTGGTGGCTACTATATACATTTATCAAAACTCATTGAACTATAGGGCCAGCCCAGTGATGTAGCGATTAAGTTTGCACGTTCTGCTTCAGCGGCCTGGGGTTCGCCGGTTCGGATCCCAGGTGCAGACGTACACACTGCTTGTCAAGCCACACTGTTCCCACATATAAAGAAGAGGAAGGTGGACATGGATGTTAGCTCAGGGCCAGTCTCCCTCAGCAAAAAGAGGAGGATTCACAGCAGATGTTAGCTCAAGGCTAATCTTCCTAAGAAAAAAAAGCTCATTGAACTATGCACTTAAAAGGGGTGAATTTTGCAATATGTAAATTATACCTCAATAAACCTGACAAAATATTTTACACAGATGTTGTAATCAACTTTATATTATTATAAATATTACAAACTATTAATATGAAATAGAATTATATTAACATTTTTAATAGAAAAAATATGGGGCTGGCTCTGCGGCTGAGTGGTTAAGTTTGCGTGCCCTGCTGCAGCAGCCCAGGGTTTGGATCCTGGGCGCAGACATGGCACCCCTCGTCAGGCCACGTTGAGGCAGTGTCCCACATCCCATAACTAGAATGACCTGCAACTAAGATATACAACTGTGTACAGGGGGCTTTGGGGAGATAAAAGCAGGAAAAAAAAAAAGATTGGCAACAGTTGTTAGCCTAGGTGCCGATCTTTAAGGAAAAAAAATAGACAAAAAATAGTTTCAAGTACATAGTAACAGTGTCTGTGACAACAAATGTATAAGGTACACAAGAATAAATCTAACAAAGATGTGTTAAGTAGAAAACTTATAAAACTTTATTGAAATATTTTAGAGAAGGTCTATATGGATGGAGAGAGGCACCATATTCATTGATCAAAAAATTTAATATTATAAAGATTTCAGCTTTCCCCAGTTGAGACATAAATTCAGGTTAAATTTATTGACCTGGCAAGTATATATTTTTTTATTGTTGGGTTGAATTGGTAGAATTTTAAGCTTTTTTTATAAAATTTTTGCTGAGAAGATTGGCCCTGAGCTGACATCTGTTGCCAATCTTCCTTTTTTTTTCCCTCCCTAAAGCCCCAGTGCATAGTTATATAACCTAGTTGTAGGTCATTCTAGTTGTTCTATGTGGGATGCTGACACAGCATGGCCTGATGAGTGATGTGTACGTCTGTGCCCAGGATCTGAACCAGTGAGCCCCTGGCCACTGAAGCAGAGCACACGAACTTAACCACTCAGCCACGGGGCTGGCCCCAACTTAGGCAATATTTACTGAGTACCTATCTTTATTCAAGCATCTACGTTTTAGGTGCTTGAGATGTACAAATGAGCAAATTCAGAAATAACCCTGCCAATTTTGAATTTATCGTCTAGCTGGGTAGGAGATAGGTGGGTGAGAGGGAGATAAAATAACAGGAGGCATATGAATAAGTAAACCGTATAATATGTTAAAAGATAATACTTGACTATGAACAAAAAGTAGAGGCAACTAAATGATTAGAACTAGTGGAGAAGAGATTGTGACAAGCTACAATTTTAAATGAAGTCATCTTAAAATCAACAAATTTATTCTAAAATATATTTTAGATGATCAAATGGGCCAAAAACAACTCATTACTGAAATATATATATATATATATATATGCTAGAGAAACATGCTCTGTCAGATATTAAGACTATTTTAAAGCTATACTAATATTGTGGTATTCTATTGGTGACTGATATACAAAGGAACAGAATATAGAACCCATAATATACTCAAAGACATGTAGAAACCATATGAGTAAGGAGAGCCTGCATTATTTAATAAATGGTCCTAAAATAGAAATTGGATCTACCTCACATGTACTCAGAAATAATTTCAAATGGATAAGGACTTAAATATAAAATACAATGCATTTAAGACAAAAATGTAAGGAAATATCTTTAAGAAACCGTAGTAAGAAAGAATTTCCTAAGCAAGATTAAAAATTTCAAAATTTTCTTAAGATTCAAAAATGCACCTACATTATATTTAACAACTTTTTAATTTCACTGAGTATCCACTTTATTAGTAATCAGGAAAATGCGAGTTAAATTCACAACATCATTTCACATTCATCAGACTGACAAAAAGTAGAAACTACTGTGAAAATTTCAAATAAGAGGAAGGATGTGGGACAATGGATACCATCATACTGCACTGACAGGAATAGAGAGTCGTATAGCTTCTTTGAAAAGAAAATTATGATGCCTAATAAAATGTTCAAATATATGGTCCTAAAGTCATGAGCAAGAATGTTAATAAGATCATCATTTTAAATGAATTAGAGAAGAACAAATCTACGTGGGTTCATCTCAGAAGCATAATATTGAGTGTACAAAGAAAGTTACAGAAGAGAACCTATAGTATGATTACGTTAATATAGCCTTCAAAATCAAGCAAAAGGTAACAACGTATTGTTTATGGAAATATACATATGTAGCAAAACTATATAGCAAAAAATGATTAATACAACTTCTGATATTTACTTCTTAGAGGTAGGGAAGGGAAGTATTAAGGGAGGGGCACATGGGGACTTCAAACATTGAAATGTTCTAATTTTTTTTTTTGATGAGGAAGATTGGCCCTGAACTAACATCCGCTGCCAATCCTCCTCTTTTTGGTGAGGAAGATTGTCACCAAGCTGACATCTGTGCCAATCTTCCTCCACTCTATGTGGGATGCCCCCACAGCATGGCCTGACAGGCAGTGCTAGGTCTGCATCCAGGATCCAAACCCATGAGCCCCAGGCCGCCAAAGTGGAGCATGTGAACCCAACCACTATGCCACCAGGCCAGGCAAAATATTCTATTTCTTAAGCTTTGTGGTGGGCAAGTGGGCATTTGTTTATTTTTTAAACTATTATAAACATTATAAAAATTCTTCTGTATATATATTTCCTAATATAAAAATTTCAAAAAGTACTGGATATATGTTCAGCCTATGGTTTACATGGACGTATATTCCATCTTGTACAGTAGATATATGAAGCCCCATTTAATATTTTCTTTGAAGAGCTTAAGAAACTCTTAACTGTTTTTGAATTAAAATTAACTTGCAAGTATTTCTTTTAATGAGGAAGATTTAACATTCTCTGGAGAAATCAGGGACACTTTAGAAAATAAGTGCTATTAATGCTATCAAATGTTTCCATTAGCTTTCTGATTCACATAGACTTTAAAAGTGTTTTCACTCTTCTCCATGTAGCATAGTCGAGAATGTATTCACAAGTAATAACAAAAATTATAAGAGTGAGAGTTAAAACCTGCTGAATACCCACTACATGTCAGGAATGTTTTTAGGCAAGACAACATAGCAGACAAAAATCTCTACCTTCATGGAGCTCACCTTGTCATGGGAGGAGAAAGCCAATAAACAAAATGACATAAACATAGTATGTTAGAGGGTGATAAGAATTATGAAGAAAATTGAAGCAGGGAAGGGCAAAGGAAGTGCCAAGGTAAAGGGAGAGTGAATTTTAAATAGGATGATTAGGAAAGGCATCCCTGAGAAGGTGACATTGGAGCAGTGACTTGAAACTAGTGAAGGGGAATGTTAAAGGAATCCTGGGGGAAGAGCATCCACGAAGAAGAAACAGATCTATAGGCTCTGAGGCTGGAACACGCTTACTGTGTATGAGAAATAGCAAGGTCAGTGTCAATGAATGGAGAAATATCATCAGGGGCAACAGAGTAGGAAACAAAATCAGAGGAGGGTAGATCATATAAGACTTACAGATTTTGATAAGAGATCTTGCTTTTATTCTAAATGAGCCCAACAAATTGTGTTCTAATTGTATTCCACTGACTTACATTGTAACAGAATAACGTGGAATGGGGAATCTGGCGGAGAATAAACTGAAGTTGGGCAAGGTAGAAGCAGGGAGACCAGTCAGAAGGCTGTGACAATAACCCGGGTAAGTGATTATGGTGCTGTGGACCATGTTTTAGCAGGAAGGTGGTGAAGTTTTTGGATTTTGAAGCTAGGACATACAAGATTTACTTACAGAGCTCATATGGAGTGTTAGAGAAAAAGAGGAGCGAAGGGGGACTCCAATGTTTTTCTCCTGAAGAACTGAACAATAGAGTTGCTGTTCCTCCACTCTAAGAAGGGGAAAACTGCAGGTGGAGCATGTTTGGAGAGAAAGATCATGAGCTCACTTTATTGTTCAGTTTGAAATTTATATATAACCCTGGGATTCAGAGAAGTGTGGGCTAAAGAAATAAATGTCAGTTAAATATATAGTACTTAGGATCATTAAAGGAGTGAGAAGAAATTAAAAAGTAAAACATGGTCAATGCCTGAGCCCTGGAATTTTCCAATATTATGAGTTCAGGAGAAAAAAAACCAGCAGGAGAGAGTAAGGGAGTGTGGTTGGTAACAGAGAGTAGGGAAGGACCAGGAGTGAATTTTGTCCTGTAAACGCAGGAAATATTTCAAACAAGGAGAGGATCATTAACTGTGGCAAATGCTGCTCATAGGCACAGTAACATGTGGATGAGGAACTGACTATTGGATTTACCAATATGGAAATCACCAGTGACTTCAATAAGAAAAGTTTCCTGGTAGGAGTGGGGTTTGGGCTAAAGCTGATTTCAATGGGCCCAAGGGAAAAAATAGAGAACTGGAAACAGAAAAGATAGACAGCTAGACAAGTTTTACCATAAAAACTAAAAGGAAATAAGATGGCTGCTACAGAGGAATGTGCAGTCCAGAGATTTTTTTTTAAATGATGTGATAAATCACAGTATATTATATATGCCAATGAGAATGATCGAGTACAGAGGGTGATTGCATGAACCACATCCTTAAGAGGGGAGAGGAAATGGGATCTAGGGCACACGTGGAGAAGATGGCTTTACAAAGGGACACAGATCATCCACAGTTCAGGAGTGGAGGCCAAGTACAGGACACTTGACGATGGCAGATGTGTAGATGTGGTAGTGGGAACAGGAAAAAAGATCTTTTCTCTGTTTCAATTTTCTCCATGACCAAGGAATCACAGATATTAACTGAGAATGAAAATGGGAGAATTAATTAGAAGTTTGAAGGAGGAAGAGAAGCAGGAAATATTTTTCTAGGAGAGTGGAAGACTGAATAGACGAGTGATGTGTAGTATTATTGTTACACAGCTCCAAGGGCCCACTTAAAATTGTGGTCATAAGTTTAAATGAGAATGGTGACTATGGAAATATGTTTTTCTCCTGCCCAAACTGATGCTTGGGTAAAGGCAGAGAACACAACAAAAGATGGAAGAGATTTGGGGTATACCTAAGAAAATAATTAGAAAGTGTGACTGTGGAATGTATCCTTGGTAGGAAGGGGAATGCGTACATGAAGGAAACATGGAATAGTGAAATTTTTTATAGAATTAGCAGAGTGTATGTCTTACTGGATTTGAAGAATTCTTTGATCAGAGAGGGGGCACTTGAAATTGTGACGATGTAGGTTTACAGTGACTACTGATGACAAATCTTAGGAGGTGTACATGTTTGTTGATCTTTGCCTTGATGGTAACTTTTAATAATTATATTCAAAGTATCTATGGTATTTTGTATTTCTTAGCATAACATACTCAAGTAATTAATTGCTTTGTTTAGTTTTCATAGCTAACAATTGAATGTTTACATAGGTATTTTATTATATTAAAGTACTAAGCACTCTCTAATTCTATATAAAGAAAGAATTCTTATTTTAATTCTTAAAAAGTTTTTCTTTTTCTTTTAATTCTTATAAAAGAGTTGTAAATAGTGTTTCTTTTCTGTAATAAGTAAACAGAAGTTGATGATACAAGGATATATCAGTTAGGATATGCATAGAGCGCTGCTTCAAAAAGGACCCAAAAGTAGATTGGCTTAAATAATAAAGATAATTCTTTCTCTCATGGAAAAATTTGAGTTGCATCTTCTAGGCTGTCAGGAAGCTCTTTTCCCTGTGGTCATTCAAGGACTCAGGTTCCTTCCAAGTTCTTGCTTCTCCATCCTCCAGGGCAGGCAGGGGTCTTAAACTTCTTTTGTGCCATGGACCTCTTTGGTAATTTCGTGAATTCTATGGAGACTTTCTCAGCATAATGTTTACTAAATGCATAAAATTAAATGCATTGGATTAAAAAGAAAACAAAGTACATTGAAATACCATGATCAGAATATATAACTGTATACTTCTTTAAACTTTATATGATTTAAAAAGTCTACATTATGGGTATAAATACCATAAGTTTGAAACAATTATGAACATAGGCAGGATTTTAAGATATCTGCAATGGTTGTAATATGATTTGAAAACATCTGTGATTTCTATTTTTGCCAGTGCCACAGTTACTATTAATTTAAAAAAAAGTAATAACTGTGGTTTATTGTCTACATTTTCAACAGAAGAAAATCCTAAATTAATAAAGGTGAAGATAAAATTTTTCACCATCCAAGTTTCATGGACACATTGAATTCCCTCCAGTGGTAGCCCTCAGGTTAAGGGTTAAAAGCCTCTTCTCTATGGCATTGATGTCATCTTCATGGTCAGCTCTGAGTGGAAGCAGAAGGAGAATGTAGAAGTCTGAAAACTTAGGCCCAGAAGGTGACACATAGTAGTTTCAGACCATTGCATTCAAGACAAATCAATCAGAGGATGACAGTCAACTGCAAGAGACCTGGAGAAATGTAGACCAGCCATATGTTAAGAAGATGAAAGCACAGAATCAGAGACTTTTCGGAATCCTCAGACTCTGCCGCAAAGGCCACGCCCTTTGTTTCCCCCATTTCTCCTTCTCCTTCCCTTTGGGTGTGGTGTTTATTTTATTTTGTTTTTAAAGTCAATTAATTTTCTTACAGATATGTTCCTTCTGGGTAGTCTCTCAGTCTGTTAGAAAATCTAATATTAGGACTTTCAGAGGAAGTTTCACTTCAAGGTGCAATAATTGTGTAGAGATATTTTTGGCATAATATAATACAAACAAATGCTGGGCAAATTATTCAGAGATAGGAAAAATGCAAGTATATTATATTTGGTCAAGTGTATTGTCCAAGTTGATCTATTTTTCTGAAATTTTATCGAATAAAAGAGTTCTTGGAATAAGTGTGCTGTATGCCAAATATGACATTAACTATACATGTATGTATTATATTGTTCAAAAACTTCTTATCTCCTATATGTGTATATATATGTATATGCATATATTACTTTTACTTTTTTTTGCTTTTGATTCTAAATCACACAAATTCATTTTTCTATACTCATACAAATTAGTAGGCAGAATAATCTCGTAAACCAACAATATGATTATAAGCTGACCTTCTAACACTGCCTAAGGAAGAAGTACCAGTTTTGTGCAATGAACGTGGCTATCCATCATATTATTCTACTGTAATATCTCCGCTATAACCAGTAAGACTCAAATAATTGTGCCTGCAGAAAGTTGGATGCGGGAAGGGAGAATTAGGTATGAATTTTTATTATCAAAACATTTAAAATATTAGATCTCAGAACTTTATCTCACTTGTAATCACCTCAAATTTAAAAAAGATATACCAAAGCAGATAAAATGAGCTGCTGATACAAAGAAAAGTTTGCTGCCAGGAAATCAGTTCCATGGGATCAAGCTGCCTGAGGCCCATCTTGACTTCTTCCAGCGCAGAGAGGTATTAATCAATGCTTATTTTAATGGCTTCTCTGGTCTGTCTGTAAAACCATAGTTTCCTTATTTAATAGTGAATGATGAATGCTTTTTTGGTAATTATAAATAGAATATATTCTCTTAGATCTATTTAGTGTAAATAATTATATCACTATGTTGCACTAGTGTTTCTTAATCTTTTTGGGGAACCATTCTGGAAACTTGGTAAAAGCTATGGACACTTTCCTCCAGAAAAAATGCATGTGCACGAATAAACACAAATTTTGCATGAAGTGTTGAGGTGTTTGCTGATAACCCAGTACTCTTCCAGAGGTATACTTAGAGTTGAATTCAGGACCTGTTTAAAATCCTGCCTCTTCTACATTTTCAAATAATGGGAAAAGAATCTGTAAGTGTGTGGCAAGACCATTTTTCTACAAGTCAAGTCTGTAACATAATTTGTTCACTATGCTAGCAAAATTTGTTCATTCTTGCTAGCAAAATGATGTTGGTGATATTTTCTTGTTAATTCGTGGTGAATATATACTAACTATATATTTTTAGTATAGTTCAATTAATTTTCACTAACCTAAACTAATGGAAGTGAATGATGTTGTGTCATTATATACCCCCTTTAATCTGATGCTAATTATTTGGATATTGTCCCATAAAGAGGGGTTAGGTATTGAAGTTTTCAAACAGAGAAGGACATGAGATGTATATCAGACAAGGTTTAGTGGAGAAAACAAAAACTTCTGTAGGTATTTTGAGCAGAACATGACTTAATAGAGGATTATATAATTTAAAAATTGCTGGAACAGTTGGAGAAGTGAGGTCCAGACTGGGCCTTCAGAGCTGGCTGAACAGTGCTTCTCAAAATCCACGAAGCTAGAAAATAGACACTAAAACTCTGCAGGAAAGTTTTAAAACTGGTGCAGAAAGACTTCACATCAATATGGCTTTGATTATCAACAGAAACAAACAAAACAGTTTAAATATACGAAATGTCTCCATATTACTCCTCCTGCCTTTCAAATATCACAACATTGCATGTGATTGGCAAAACCTAATTTGTATCAAGAAACCCAGCAGTGGAGTTTCCAGGTTGATGAACACAATAAGATGCTGGGAGGCTGCTGTACCCAGAGAGGGCATAAAAGTTCTCTCCTCAACCCCTACACCCTGTCCTAAGCATCTCTTCCGTTTGACTTTTCCTGAAATGTATATTTTATAGTAAACTGGTAATAGATGCTGAATCTTGAACTTTCTGACAAGAGCATTTGAGTTTCAGAGTTCCTACGGTTCTCCTTGCAATGAAGTAGACCAGCAGCTGCAATCAACTGCAATTCTATTACACCTTCATGACGCTTCCCTTGGCCAGAAATGCTCTAAGTTGTCTCAAGAACTGAAGCATTCAGCAAATTATGGCAAGACAGAGCCACATAAAATACTCGCCGGATTTTCATGACAAATATGACAATGCTGTGCTAGCCAGCAGAACCACTTGCCATGTCATTGTATGGATGCTTGCCATCACACAGATTGGAATAGAATGGAACTTGTCCTTTGTTGGTAGAGTCACCTCAAAGGAGTGGACAGATCAGTAACCACTACAGTTGCTGTAATACAGAATTGTTTCAAAACCCACTTGTCATCTAAGCCCTCTGTTGCTCATTATAGCATAACTAGAGAAATAAAATACATCTGAAACTTGAAAAAAAAAAACCCAGCAGCAAAGAAATCTAATAAATGTAGTCTCAGTCTCTATCTCTTTAATCTCAGTGTCTTGTCTCTCGTCTCTGTCTGTCCCTCTCCACACTACACTGTCAAGAGGGAGAGATGGAGGTTGACAGGTTCAATTCACAGCTTTCCTCACAAGGAGCTTTTTCGTGTGTTTTTAATTAATTCAGTGCCAATGTACTAGTTGGCTTGGAGATAAGAGATTGATTGAATGAAGTTGGTAAGGATGAAAAAGTCACCAATGACTTGCCTCCTGGTTCATGTGTCTACATGACTGCGGTGCTTTCATGTAAAAGAAAATTCAGCTGACCTAATAGATGACTTTTTCTTTTCAGGATTGGTAGATAATCATTTATTCTCTTTAAAGTATATAATCAATATGTTTAAAAAATCCTTTACAAGCTGAACTTGTACTGTGGCAACATTTCAATTCTGATTTAGAGAAGTGACCCAAAAAAGTTCAATATACCTTTTGAATTGTTTTCCCCTGAAAGAAAGAGAGGAAGTGAAAAGTGGGAAAAAAAACCCAATTTTGAAACCATGCAATGATATGGTTTTAGCTTCTCAAAAAACATCCAAATATCTGATGTAATCACTAAAATTTCATAAATTGTTACATATTAAGGAAATATTGCCTATGAGCATTACATTTCTAAGACTAGCACCTGCATTTGATTAATAACCAATAATCCATTCATCCAGTTTGTGTATAGCCATGGCCAGTCTACTGCCCACACCCCAGCCTACATTTTGCTTTTTACAGTTCTTCCATTTGGAAATGATATTCAGGATCCTTGACAATAACAACCACCTCCAGTGTTTTCAATATTGCTACCATCACCCTGGCAACACAGAAGACAGGACATAAAGAGTTGCTCTGCCAAACATATCTATTGCTTTGTTGTATTTGTGGGAGCTAGAGTTGTCAAGGGAAATTTATACCAAGTAAAAGTAAATTTTGACTTATCAACAGCAAGATTTTCTAAAAAGTGCATTTACACTTTATGTAGACAATTAAGTGAAAGTGTCAATAATATAAACTCCATGAGAACCAACAAATACTTGTCTTGTTCCCCAGCACTGAGCACTAGTAGATGCTCTGCAAATATTTGCTGAACGGATGAATTTTGTTCAATACAAGTACGGATTTCTCAAGTCAAAGTATACAGTTGGACATTTATGTTACTGTGTCAGTACTATTAACATTTAAAAAAATCATAGTACAGAATTGTAAATGGATGCAGAGATTTAACTAATGAGTTTCAGTTGAACTATCTGGTATAGATAATCAGACATAATGTTATCAAATGCTATCAATGCTCTTAACACTGAATTAGATACTTCTTATACATTTGTGGCATTTTAGCCTCCCCAAAGCCACATGTTGTAGGTATTTTGCAGACAAGAAAACCTTGACTCTAGGGGCTGGCCTGGTGGCGCAGCGGTTAAGTGCGCATGTTCCACTGCAGTGGCCCAGGCTTTGCCCGTTTTGATCCTGGGTGCGGACACGGCACCAATTGGCAAGCCATGCTGTGGCAGGCATCCCACATATAAAGTAGAGGAAGATGGGCACGGATGTTAGCTCAGGGCCAGTCTTCCTCAAAATAAATAAATTTTTTTAAAAAGAGAGAAAGAAAACCTTGACTCTAATCGGTCAGCAGAGTTTAGCAAGGTTATTCAGCTTGTCAGAGGAGGATAAGACATGATCCTAGTTTCATCTGGCATCAAAGCCTTCACTCCTTCTAGTCCCAAAACCACCTCTCTTGATATATCTCCTAAGTCTTGGGCTTTTCTGGAGTTAGAAAACTAATCTAGAAATCATACCATTGTACTGGTTTCCTTTTCTTAGAATCCCTGTTTTCTCTCCTTAGTAGAGATCTTGACACCTTTCCATAATACAGAAACTTCCCACTTTCAAAAGAGAGGTACTGTGGGAAGCAGAGATGTATGGGCTTTCCCACATGTTTATTGAGGGTCTTTGTGAAAGTAGAACTGGCTTTTGGAAAAAGTTTAAGAGAAATAAGGCATACAATAGGTTTTGTGTCACTTTAGAATGAGCATAATCTGACATAAAACCCATTAAATGAGAGACTAAAAGAAAAAAATAATTAGATACATCACTGATCTCCCAGATTAGGAAATACTGTGACATGGAGCAGAGAACATGAAATTTGGAATCAGAGATTCTGGGTTTGAATCTTAGCTCCATTATCTACCAATTTTTCTCACTCGGACAAATTAAAGCCTGATTTCTCTTATTTGTAAAATGGTTTATTATAATCATTGTATTTCAAGGCTATTGGGAATTTAATTGATAGCATACAAAAGTGTTTTATAAATAGTATGCAAATATGCTATTGGTTATAACAATATAGTTGTTATAGTGTAAGTCATAGGACAAAACACAAAGTATTTAATCCAACATTCTAATTTTACAGATAAGAAAACTGACATATAGAAGAGTGAAATGAGACAAAGATTCCCAACAAAACTGGAATAAAAAGAAAATTGAAAATAGATACAAACCACTATTGCTAAGGTACATTGTCTTACTATATATACAAGATTTAAAATGGAAATCCTTGCTTTCTATATTTATGACTGATCTAAAGTTTTCTTAAAAACTGAATAAAAGAAAAGCAATGGTCACAAGTGCTACTGTTCTGTCCAGAAAAGTCCTATTTGTAAGACAATAAATATTTGCATAAGAATTGCGGTGTTTTAACAGACTAGGGTCAAAAGAGGACCATCACAAGCAACATTTTTCATTAAAGGACTAGTGGGGGTCAGAGGAGCCTTTCCAAAGACTGAAAAGAATTATTTGAAGAAAAAATGAGGCATAATAAATGTATGGCATAGGCCAACACTCTAGAAATCTGAGAAAGCATACAGTGTATATTAGTAAGCTTGGGCTACTATAACAAAATACCATAGAACAGGAGGCTCAAACAATAAACATTTATTTCTCACAGTTCTGGAGGAGGAGAAGTTCAAGATCAGGGTACCAGCATGGCTGAGGAGTTCTGGTAAAACCTCTCTTCCTGGCTTGTAGATAGTTGCCTCCATGCTGTGTCCTCCATAGTGGAGAGAGGGAGAGAGAGCAAGCTCTCTGGTGTCTCTTCTTATAAGGGCACTAATCCCATCATAACGGCCCCACACTCATGACCTTATCTAAACTTAATTGCTTCCCAAAGGCCTCATCTCCAAATACCACCACAGTGAGGGGTGAGAGCTTCAACATATGAATTTTGGAGAGACACAGTTATCCAGTCCATAACAGAGTGAGAAATAGAATGATTGGCAGTTTAAATAGAACGGAGATGGAAAAATTCACCTATTAAAAAAAGAGGAACAGAAACTCCCTATCAAGGTGACTATCTAAGCAAATATGTTTACTTCTCCTTCTCCAAATCTCTTTGAGAAGGCCAAAGAAATTTAAAAATGAAAATAAATTCAATTTACCACTGGAAAACTATAAAATGTAAAAGCTATCCAAATAAAAATAAAAAATAAAACCAAGTCAAAACTACACTCCCACCAACAGCCAAGAATGGTGAAGAGATTCTGGAAGTTACAAAGCAAAGACAGCAGTGAATAATGAGGCAAAGCTAGAGTGATGAATTTGCAACCCTCACAGGCAAAAGAGAATGAACTTAAAAAGGGATGGTGTACCTAGTAGAACCTTAGAATAACCCCAAATTAGAGACAGTGGAAACTGGAAGAATGGTCAGCTAGAGAATTAAACTGAGAAAGAGTATATGGGCTTCTGCAGGAGTAAGTGACTCCAGCATTAACCTCCAGGATCAAGATTTGACCAGGAATTTATAGATGGGCATAAATTCAGTAAAATACTATGATATCACCAATTTGGATATAATGTTATTGGGGATTGGTTGGTGTATTCCTCCTAATCTTCATGTTGGGAGAGAAGTGAGGGGGATCCCCTTACCTTCAATATTCTCATGGGTCAAATTCTGTTGATGGAAAGATGAAACACATATCAACTAACCAGGAAGTTTCTGAAATTGCCATCCTCATCCTGGAAGTCCACTGCATCCAGCCACGGGACCCGGAATCAACTCCTTGCTTTTTAAGCCAGAGCCAAACTTCCACCAAATGGAAGGTGTCAAACCATAGCAGGGATGGGAAAGGATGGCTTTAGCTTGGGCAGCCAAACCACTGGAATTTGGGGGTCAGCTGCAGCACATCAGGCCTGGGCACTTACTAACCTTGAAATAAAGCAACTGTTTATTTTATACAACGTATCGTTAAGGCAAACTTCTGGGGTTATGGTAGGGTTTCACTGTAGTTAGAATGAATGCTACTTCCTCCCTGCTTCTAAACAGATGTTATTTCCTTGTTAGAAACTAGGCATCTTTAAATTGAAAGGTCTGATGAAACTTCTTGACTTTTCAGCTAAAACTTCCAAATTCCAAGTTGTTTTTCAACCTGTGTGCTTCAGATACCTTTATTGACCATATGACAGGATAAAGCTTACTTTTCATTCTATTCACTTTTCTAATTTCTTAACAAAAAAAAAAACAAGCAAAAAACTTTAAGGATAATTTTTATTTATTTGCAGAGTTGAGCATGTGTCAGCTCAGTGTGAATTAATAGTGCCAACCTTCATCTACATTCAACTTAATGTTGATTAGCCAAGCAGTGCCCATTTTCCTAGTGTTCATTAGGTTCAGAGTTCCCCAAAGGATGCTAGACTTCAATTAACATTACAAAAAGCTCTGGTCATTCAATCTTCCCTTTATACCTATTAGGAATATGCTTCTTAAGACCAACATTTCCAAAGGCAAATCACCCTTCTCTTCTAACCTCATTCAATGGAAAGAGCAGGAGTCATCAATGTCCTGGTGGCCTGCTATTGTTTAGCAATATCTATTCAAAATATGTAAGGTCATACCTTAGGACTTCAATGATCTCTGTGATAGTCTTCACCACCACCCTACTGACATGATAGGAATCCAAAATTTATTCGTCAAATCTCATTTTTAATATTTTATCTTAAAATTGATTCTTCAAACTCAAACTGAATACAAAATTTCCCAGTATATAATTACACACTTGGGGCAGACATTTATAAAATAATTTTTTTAAATGCTGTGTTGAAAGAGTCCTTAGAGAAAAATGAATCTTAAACACTACTGAAAAATCTGTTGTAGAAAGAACTTGAAAATTATACCCAATTAGTGGAAGAGGAAGGACTAGAAGTTAATGTTTGTTTATATTTCCTTATACCCTGTATCTTAAACCAACATTTCACAGCTCATTTTAACAGAGACTTTGGAGAGGTTCCTGAGTTTTCCGGTGGAAGTGAAAAAAATCTCTCTGGTGGGTTTCTCCATTGTCTGATTCTGGATTTAGATTAAACTGATTCCTTTTTATTTCTTTTTCTTGCCTGGGTGCTCTGGCTAGGACTTCCAACACTGTGTTAAATAAGACTAGTAAAAGCATCCTTGTTTGGTTCCTGATCTTAGAGGGATAGCTTTCAGTTTTTCTCCATTGAGAACGATATTGGCTGTAGGTTTGTCATATATGCCCTTTATTATGTTGAGGTACTTTCCTTCTATTCCCATTTTATTCAGAGTTTTTAGCATAAATTGATGCTGTATCTTGTCAAATGCTTTCTCTGCATCTATTGAGATGAGCATATGGTTTTTGTTCTTCATTTTGTTATTGTGGTGTATAACATTGATTGATTTGCAGATGATGAACCATTCCTGCATCCCTGGAATGAAACCCACTTGATCATGGTATATGATCTTTTTAATGTATTGTTGTATTTGATTTGCTACTATTTTGTTGAGGATTTTTGCATCGATGTTCACCAGTGATATTGGCCTGTAATTTTCTTTTCCGTGTCTTGTCCTTATCTGGGTTTGGTATCAGGATAATGTTGGCTTCACAGAATGAGTTAGGAAGCTCCCCGTCCTCTTCAGTTTTCTGGAGGAGTTTGAGAAGGATAGATATTTAGTCTTCTTTGAATGTTTGGTAGAATTCACTCGGGAAGCCATCTGATCCTGGACTTTTATTTTGGGGGAGGTTTTTGATTACTGATTTGATCTCCTTACTGGTGATTGGCCTATTCAAATTCCCTATTTCTTCTTGGTTCAGTTTTGGAAGGTTATATGATTCTAAGAATTTATTCATTTCTTTTAGATTATACAATGTGTTGATGTATAGCTTTTCATAGTATTCTCTTATAATATATTGTATTTCCGAGGTGTCCTCTATAATTTCTCTTTCACTTCTAATTTTATTTATTTGAGCCTTCTCTCTTTTTTCGTGGTGAGGCTAGCTAAAAGTTTGTCAATTTTTTTCTTTTCAAAGAACCAGCTCTTGGTTTCATTGATTTTTTCTATTGTATTTTAGTCCCTGTTTCATTTATTTATGCTCTGATTTTAATTATTTCCTTCCTTCTACTGATTTTTGGCTTTGTTTGTTCTTCTTTGTCCAGTTCCCTTAGGTGCACTGTTAGATTGTTTGAGATTTTTCTTGTTTGTTGAGGTAGGCCTGTGTTGCTATAAACTTCCCTCTTAGAACCACTTTTGCTGTATTCCATAAATTTTGGCATTTCATATTTTCATTTTCATTTGTCTCCAGATATTTTTTTATTTTTCCCTTGATTTCTTCATTGACGCAATTGTTATTCAGTAACATTGAATCAAAACTCAATTCTGTTTAATCTCCACATATTTGTGTCTTTTTTGATTTTCTTCCTGTAGTTGATTTCTAGTTTTATACTACTGTGGTTGGAAAAGATGCATGATATTATTTCAATCTGCTTAAATTTATGGAGACTTGTTTTGTACCCTAATGTATGATCAATCCTGGAGAATGTTCCATGTGCATTTGAAAAGAATGTGTATTCTGCGGTATTTGGATGTTCTATATATATTTACTAAGTCCATCTGGTCTTTTTTTTTAATTTTTATTTTTTTGGATGTACATCATATTTCAAATTCTGTATACATTACATCATGTTCACCACCCTAACACTAATTATATTGCATCCCCTTACATGTTACCCTAATCACCCCTTTTGCCCTCCCCCGTCCCCCCTTCCCCAATGGTAACCACCAGTCCAATCTCCAATGCTATGTGGGGTTTTTTTGTCGCTTTTATCTTCTACTTATGAGTCAGCTCATATGGTATGTGACTTTCTCCCTCTGACTTATTTCACTCAGCGTAATACCCTCAAGTTCCATCCATGTTGTCACAAATGGCTGGATTTCGTCATTTCTTATGGCTGAGTAGTAGTCCATCGTGTATAAATACCACATCTTCTTTATCCATTTGTCCCTTGATAGGCACCTGGGTTGCTTCCAAGTCTTGGCTATTGTGTATAGTGCCACAATGAACATAGGGGTGCAAGTATCTTTATGCCTTTGTGTTTTCAAGTTCTTTGGATAAATACCCAGCAGTGGAATAGCTGGATCATATGGTAGATCTACCCTTAATTTTCTGAGGATACTCCATACTGCTTTCCATAGTGGCTGCACCAGTTTGCCCTGCAACCAGCAGTGAACAAGGGTTCTCTTCTCTCCACACCCTCTCCAACATTTGTTGTTTCCTGTCTTGTTAATTATAGCCATTCTGACCAGAGTGAGGTGATACCTCATTGTAGTTTTGATTTGCATTTCCCTGATAGCTAATGATGTTGAGCATCTTTTCATATGCCTGTTGGCCATCTGTATATCTTCTTTGGAGAAATCTCTGTTCAGATCTTTTGCCCATTTTCTAATTGGATTGTTGGTTTTTTTGTCGTTGAGCTATATGAATTCTTTGCATATTTTGGATATTAACCCCGTATCTGATATGTGGTTTGCAAGTATCTTCTCCCAATTGTTAGGTTGTCTTTTCGTTTTGTTGATGGTTTCCTTTGCTGCGCAGAAACTTTTTAGTTTGATGTAGTCGCATTTGTTAATTTTTTCTTTAGTTTCCCTTGCCCGGTCAGACATGGGACTGGAAAATATGCTGCTCAGACCAATGTCATAGAGCGTACTGCCTATGTTTTCTTCTAGAAGTCTCATGGTTTCAGGTCTTACATTCAAGTCTTTAATCCATTTTGAGTTGATTTTTGTGCATGGTGTAAGGGAATGGTCTACTTTCATTCTTTTGCATGTGGCTGTCCAGTTTTCCCAACACCATTTATTGAAAAGACTCTCCTTTCTCCATTGTATGCTCTTGGCTCCCTTGTCAAATATTAGCTGTCCATAAACGTGTGGGTTTACTTCTGGGCTCTCAATTTTCTTCCATTGATCTGTGTGTCTGTTTTTGTGCCAGTACCATGCTGTTTTGGTTACTATGGCTTTGTAGTATAATTTGAAATCAGGGAGTATGATACCTCCAGCTTTGTTCCTTTTTCTCAGGATTGCTTTGGCTATTCGGGGTCTTTTGTTTTTCCATATATATTTTAGGATTCTTTGTTCTATTTCTGTAAAAAATGTTGTTGGAACTTTGATAGGGATTGCATTAAATCTATAGATTGCTTTAGGAAGTATGGACATTTTAACAATGTTAATTCTTCCAGTGCAAGAGCACGGAATATCTTTCCATTTCTTTGTGTCTTCTTCGATTTCTTTCGAAAATGTCTTATAGTTTTCAGTGTACAGATCTTTCACCTCTTTCGTTAAGTTTATTCCTAGGTATTTTATTCTTTTTGTTGCAGTTGTAAATGGGGTTGTATTCTTAATTTCTCTTTCTACTACTTCGTTGTTAGTGTATAGAAATGCAACCGATTTTCCTACATTGATTTTGCATCCCGCAACTTGACCGTATTTCTTTATTATTTCTAAAAGTTCTCTAGTGGACTCTTTAGGGCTTTCTAGATATAAAATCATGTCGTCTCCAAAGAGTGACAGTTTCACTTCTTCTTTTCCAATGTGGATCCCTTTTATTTATTTTTCTTGCCTGGTTGCTCTGGCTAGGACTTCCAATACTATGTTAAATAAGAGTGGTGACAGTGGGCATCCTTGTCTGGTTCCTGTTCTTAGAGGCATAGCTTTCAGTTTTTCTCCATTGAGAATGATATTTGCTGTGGGTTTGTCATATATGGCCTTTATTATGTTGAGGTATTTTCCTTCTATTCCCATTTTATTTAGAATTTTTATCATAAATGGATGCTGTATCTTGTCAAATGCTTTCTCTGCATCTATTGAGATGATCATGTGATTTTTATTCTTCGTTTTGTTAATGTGGTGTATCACGTTGACAGATTTGCAGATGTTGAACCATCCCTGCATCCCCAGAATGAAACCCACTTGATCATGATGTATGATCTTTTTAATGTATTGTTGTATTCGATTTGCTAGTATTTTGTTGAGGATTTTTGCATCGATGTTCATCAGTGATATTGGCCTGTAATTTTCTTTTTTTGTGTTGTCCTTGTCTGCTTTTGGTATCAGGATAATGTTTGCTTCGTAGAAGGAGTTAGGAAGCCTCCCCGCCTCTTCAATCTTTTGGAAGAGTTTGCGAAGGATAGGTATTAGGTCTTCTTTGAATGTTTGGTAGAATTCACCAGGGAAGCCATCTGGTCCTGGACTTTTATTTTTTGGGAGGTTTTTCATTGCTGTTTCAATCTCCTTACTAGTGATCGGTCTATTCAAATTTTCTACATCTTCTTGGTCCAGTTTTAGAAGGTTGTATGTTTCTAAGAATTTATCCATTTCTTCTAGATTATCCAATTTGTTGGCGTATAGCTTTTCATAGTAGTCTCTTATCTTTTGTATTTCTGAGGTGTCTGTTGTAATCTCTCCCGTTTCATTTCTGATTTTATTTATTTGAGCCTTCTCTCTTTTTTTCTTGGTGAGTCTAGCTAAGGGTTTGTCAATTTTGTTTATCTTTTCGAAGAAACAGATCTTGGTTTCATTAATTTTTTCTATTGTTTTTTTCATCTCTATTTCATTTATTTCTGCTCTGATTTTTATTATTTCCTTCCATCTGCTGATTTTGGGCTTTATTTGTTGTTCTTTTTCCAGTACCTTTAGGTGCACTTTTAGATTGTCTATTTGAGGTTTTTCTTGTTTGTTGAGGTAGGCCTGTATTGCTATAAACTTCCCTCTAGAACCACTTTTGCTGTATCCCACAGATTTTGGCATGTCGTGTTTTCATTTTCATTTGTCTCCAGGAATTTTTTTATTTCTTCTTTGATTTCTTCATTGACCCAATCATTGTTCAGTAGTATTTTGTTCAATCTCCACATTTTTGTGGCTTTTCTGGTTTTCTTTCTGTAGTTGATTTCCAGATTCATATCTTTGTGGTCAGAAAAGATGCATGGTATTATTTCGATCTTCTTAAATTTATTGAGACTTGTTTTGTGGCCTAATGTGTGATCAATCCTGGAGAATGTTCCATGGGCATTTGAAAAGAATGTGTATTCTGTGGTTTTTGGATGGAATGTTCTGTATATATCTACTAAGTCCATCTGGTCTAATGTATCCTTTAAGGCGAGTGTTTTCTTCTTGATCTTCTGTTTGGATGATCTATCCATTGGTGTAAGTAGAGTGTTAAAGTCCCCTACTATTATTGTGTTACTGTCTATTTCTCCTCTTATGTCTGTTAATAATTGCTTTATATATTTAGGTGCTCCTATGTTGGGTGCATGGATATTTACAAGTGTTATATTTTCTTGTTGGATTGTTCCCTTTATCATTATGTAGTGCCCATCTTTGTCTCTTATTACAGTTTTTGTTTTAAAGTCTATTTTGTCTGATATAAGTATTGCTACCCTCACTTTCTTTTCTTCGCCATTTGCATGGAATATCTTTTTCCATCCTTTCACTTTCAGTTTGTGAGTGTCTGTAGGTCTGAAGTGTGTCTCTTGTATGCAGCATATACATGGATCTTGTTTTTTTATCCAGTTGGCCACCCTATGGCATTTGATTGAAGCATTTAGTCCATTGACATTTGTAGTAGCTATTGATAAATATGTATTTCTTGCCATTTTGTCACTTTTTCTTTTTTTTGGGTGTTTTAGTAGGTCTTCTGGGTTCCTTTCTTTTTCTCTTGCTCTCTTCCCTTGTGGTTGGATGGCTATCTTTAGTAATATGTTTGATTTCTTTTGTCTTACTTTTTTTCCTGCTTGTTATAGGTTTCTGATTTGTGGTTACCATAATGATCCTATTTAATATACTATGCATATACCAGTCTATATTGAGTAGATAGACTCTTTAGCTTGACCTCTTTCTAAAAGCTCTACTTTTTCACTCCCCTCCTCCCACATTATATGTTTTTCACATCATATATAGTCTTTTGTTTAGTGTGTGTATATCCATTACCCACTTATCACTGAAACAGGTAATTTTAGTACTTTTGTCTGTTAACCTTCATATTACCTTCACAGGTAGTTGATCTGCTGCCTTTACTATACTTTTACCTTACAAGTGACTTTATTGCCTGTTTTTTCTTGTTGTTTGGGGTTTTTTTTTGATATTTTTTCTTTTATCTCTATTTGTGGTCATTGCTTTCCCACTTAAATAACTCCCTTCAGCATTTCTTGTAGGACTGGTTTCTTGGTGATAAACTTCTTTAATTTTTGCTTGTCTGGGAATCTCTTTATCTCTCCTTCCATTCTGAATGACAGTCTTGATGGATAGAGTATTCTTGGTTATAGGTTTTTTTCCTTTTATCACTTCAAATATATCGTGCCAGTCTCTTCTCGTCTGTAGGGTCTCAACTGAGAAGTCCGCTGACAGCCTGATGGGCTTCCCTTTATATGTCACTTGTGGCCTTTCTCTTGATGCTTTTAGGATTCTCTCTTTGTCTTTAATTTTAGACATTTTGATTATTATATGCCTTGGTGTGGGCCTCTTTGGGCTGCTCTTCTTTGGAGCTCTCTGTGCTTCCTGAACTTGGATGTCTGTTTCCTTCCTCAGGTGAGGAAAATATTCCTCTATTATTTCGACAAATAAATTTTCTGCCCCTTTGTCTCTCTCTTCTCCTTCTGGGACCCCTATAATCCGAATGTTAGCACGCTTGATATTGTCCCAGAGTTCCCTTACACTGTTCTCATTCTGTCTAATTCTTTTTTCTCTTTTCTGTTCTGCTCGGGTGATTTCTTATAATCTTTCGTCTAGCCCGCTGATCCATTCTTTTGCATCCTCTACTCTGCTATTGAGTCCCTCTAGTGAATTTCTCATTTCAAGTACTGTATTCTTCATTTCTGATTGGTTCTTTTTTATATCTTCCAACTCTTTGCTGATGTGCTCACTGTGTTCATCCATTCTTCTCTGCATATCTGTGAGCATCCTCATTATATTTTGTTTGAATTCTTTGTCAAGGAGGTCACTAGTTTCTGTTTCACTTAGTGCTTTTTCTGGGGTTTTGTAGTGTTCCCTTGCTTGGAAAGTATTCCTTTGCCTCCTCATTATGCCTCTTTCTCTGTGCTATTTTCTTTGTACTAGGTGAGTCAGCTATGTCTCCTGATCTTGGAGAAGTGGCCTTATGTATGAGATGCCTTATGAGGCCCAGCAGTGTGCTTCCCTCTCGTCACCAGACCATAAGAACCAGGAGTGACCCCTTTGTGGGCTACTTATGTTCTTCTGCTGTGGCAGGGTTGCTCCCACTGCAGGTACCCAGGGAGTCTGATCTTTCCCTCCCTGGCCAGCTTTTTGTAAATCCGGTTTGGAGGGGCCTCAGCATTGTTGGCTACAAAGTCTATTAGCACACTTTTATTGCAATTGTCCTCTTAATTGGGTTGGTACCCAGTGTAGCTGGTTGCTAGGCTCAGGGTCTTACAGTTGTGATAGGCCTGAGGCCAACAAGGCTGATGTCAGTTCTCTTAGGAGTGCAGCTGAGTGGGGCTAGCCCTTGGCATGGAGGCACTCAGTTCTTTCAGGCTTTGGAAGTTGGGGCTGATCCTTTTTATGGCTATTTGTGAAGCACAAGTCTTCTGCCACTGATAAGCCTCACCCCCCTCTGGACCACATACATTGTCAACACAGTCCTGGTCCATGCACACTTCTCAACCCCCTGGAGCGTACCCCACCGCCACACTGCAGAGGCCCCCACCTCTGCCCCAATGCCTCCCACAGTTCACCTGGTCCTCACACAAGCCCTGCCCCACAGAGGCAGACACCCTTGCCTGCCTGTAGAGGATCAAGGCACTCAGTCAATGCAGGCTGAAAAGTAGCCTGAGGGCTTGCTGTTAGGTGGGGCCAGTTCCTAGGGTGGGTTGCCTGCCCTTGCTGAACTGGATTAAATCTGTGCTCTAGTGGGTGTGGCAGACCCCTGGGCTAACAGTCCAAGGGACACACCTCAATGGTCCCCACCAGTGTCATATCAGCATGCCTGGACCAGCTTAGAACAACAGCCCCCACCAATGTCTCAGTCTCTGGAGAGGATGCTCCTCTCACCAAGATTCCCCCAGAGCCCACCAGGTGAGTTTCGTTTCACCAAAGGACTGTCAGCCTTCTCTCTGGTGATTTTAGATTGCTGCAATGAATGAGTTTCTGTGTGGGCCCTTTAAGACCCGGATCTTTTTGGCTTTTGGCCGATAGCTTTTCTGGGGGTGTCCTCGCTGCAGTTAATAGCCAGCAAAGCCAGACAGTAAGACCCCCCTCTCAGTGGGGCTGAGTCCAAAGGTTGGTTATAGCAGTACTGACCCTGCTCCAGACCTCACTCCTCCAGGGAGGGCTCGTACCTTACATTGGCTCCCGCCTGGCCAGCTGAGAAGCTCCCCTGCTCCCAAAGGTGGCTTTTCTCCTCTCCTGCCAGAGTTACTGCCTCTTCTGCTTTCGTTAGGACTGTCCCTTGTCATGGGGGTTCTTTTTATCCAGTTTTCAGTTTTCAATCCAGGGTGATTCTTCCCAAAATTGTTGTAACCTGGTTGTGTCCGTGGGAGGAGACAAGTCCAATGTCTGCTCACAGCGCCATCTTGATGAGAACTTAAAATCATCTTTAGTCCATCTGGTCTTATGTGTCATTTAAGGCCAATATTTCTTTGTTGATCTTCTGTTTGGATGATCTATCCATCAGTGTAAGTGCAGTGTTGAAGTCTCCTACTATTACTTTGTTGCTGTCTATTTCTCCCTTTATGTCTGTTAATAATTACTTTATATATTTAGGTGTTTCTATGTTGGGCACATAGATATTTACAAGTGTTATATCCTCTCATTGGATTGTCCCCTTTATCTTTATGCAGTGCCCTTATTTGTCTCTTGTTACAGTTTTTGTTTTAAAGCCAATTTTATCTGATATAAGTATTGCAACCCCAGCTTTATTTTCATTGCCATTTGCATGGAGCATCTTTTTCTATCCCTTCACTTTCAGTTTCTGAGTGTATTTAGGTTTGAAGTGTGTCTCTTGTATGCACCATATATATGGCCCTCATTTTTTTATCTGGTCAGCCACCCTATGTCTTTTGATTGAAGTATTTAGTCCATTGATATTTATAGTAGCTATTGATAAGTATGTACTTATTACCATTTTGTTACTTTTTTCTGGGTGTTTTATTAGTTCTCTGTTCCTTTCTTCTTCTCTTACTCTCTCCCTTTGTGGACTGATTGCTTTCTTTAGTGTTAGATTTGCTTTCCTTTCTCTTAAATTTTGTGCATTTATTATAGGTTTCTGCTTTGTGATTATCATGAGGTTCATATATAATAACCTACATATATAGCAATCTATATTAAGTTGATGGTCTCTTTAGTTTTACCTCTTTCCAAAAGCTCTACTCTTTTACCTCTGTCCTCCCACATTTTATGTTTTTGATATCATATCTAAACTCTTTTTTTATGTGTTTGTATCCTACCCTCTTATTATAGAAATAAGTAAGTTTAGTACTTTTGTATTTTGACCTTCATATTAGCTTCATAGGTGGTTGATCTGCTATCTTTATTTTTGCCTTTACCAGTGATCTTTATAGCCTCTTTATATATATATATATATATATATATATATATATATATATATAATTTTCTTATTCCTACTGTTGTCTTCTCTTTCCCACTTGAATAAGTCTCTTCAGCATTTGTTGTAAGGCTACTTTCTTGTTGATAAGCTCCTTTAATTTTTTCTTTTGGGGAAAGGCTTTATCTCTCCTTCCTTTCTGAATGATAACCTTGCTGGGTAGAGTATACTTGGCTGTATGTTTTTTCCTTTCAGCACATCAAATATATCATACCACTCCCTTCTAGCCTGTAAGGTTTCCGCTGAGAAGTCAGCTGATAGCCTTATGGGGTTTCCTTTGCATGTAACTTGTTGTCTTTCTCTTCAGGCATTTAGGATTCTCTCTTTATCTTTAACTCTTGATGTTTTAATTATAATGTTTCTTGGTGTGGGCTTCTTTGGGTTTATCTTGTTTGGTGCTCTCTGTGCTTCGTGTACCTGGATGTCTGTTTCCTTCCTCAGGTTAGGAAAGTTTTCAGCTATTGTTTCCTCAAATAGCTTATCTGCCCCTTTGCCTCTCTCTTCTCCTTCTGGGACACCATAATATGAAAGTTACCACACTTGATGTTGTCCCAGATGTCCCTTAGACTGTTCTCGTTCTTTCTAATTCTTTTTTCTTTTATCTATTCAGCCTGCGCTGTTTCCTTTAGTCTTTTGTCCAGCTCCATGATCCATTCTTCTGTATCATCTATTCTACTATTGAGTCCCTCTTTCATTTCCAGTATTGTGTTCTTCATTTCTGGTTGGTTATTCTTTATATTTTCCAATTCTTTGTTGATGTTCTCACTGACTTCATACATCCTTTTCCGAAGATCAGTGAGCATCCTTAAAACTTTTTGTTTGAACTCTTTGTCAGGTAGATTTCTTATTTCTGTTTCATTTAGATCTTTTGCTGGGGTTTTGTCCTGTTCCCTTACTTGGAACTTATTCCTTTGCCTCTTCACTTTGTCTCTTTCTCTGTGTTTATATCTATGTATTACATTGGTAGGTATATCTCCTGATCTTGGAGAAGTGGCCTTATGTAGGAGATGCCTTATGAGGCCCAGAAGTGTGCTTCCCTCTTGTCACCAGTACCAAATGTTCCAGGAGTGACCCTTATGTGGGCTATGTGTGTCCTTCTGTTGTGGCAAGGTTGCTCTTGCTTCAGGAGCCCAGGGAGGCTAGGCTGTCCCTCTGGATGTCTGGCTTTAATGCTCAGCTGCATGTGGCTGCTATGGACCCTTTACTCACGTTATCAGGCATGGAGATCCCCAGCACAGTTTGCTGCAAAGTCTAGCAGCCATTCCTGTTGCAGTTTTTCCATTAAATGAGTAGGCCCCCAGTGTGGCTGGTTGCTAGGCTCAGCAGCTTAAAATTTCTTTGGCCTCTAGCCTACAAGGCTCTTGTCAGCTCTCTCAGGATTGCAGCTGAGTAGGGCTTGCCCCAGCCAAGGGAGCACCCAATTGTTTCAGGCTTTGTGAGGTGGAGCTGATCCCCTATGTGACTACTGTTTGAGAAGCACAAGTCTTCTGCAGGTGACAAGCCCCACTGCCTACAGAACCACATACACTGTCAGCATAGTCCTGCATGCACCCTGTCCCCTGAAGCAGACCCAGTTGCCGCACTGAAGAGGCCCCACACACTCCACCAATGCCCCACACCCCACACCTGCTAATCACACATGCCCTGCCCTGCAGAGTCAGACTCATTCATCTGCAGCAGAGGATCCAGGCTTCAAGCCTATGCAGGCCCACAAGTTGCCTGAAGTCTTGCTATCAGGTGAGTCCAGCCCCTAGGGTGGGCTGCCTGCCCTGGCAGAACTGCATTAGATCTGTGCTCTAGTGGATAGGGAAGACCCTTGGCTAACAGATGAGGGGAAGAACTCTAGTAGCATCTGCCAGTGTTCGTGTCACAATATTAGCTGTCACCAATGTCTCAGTCCTTGGAGAGTTCTCACCTCTCATGGAGATGAACCCAGAGCCTATCACGTGAATCTCTTTTCACCAAAGGACTGTGCACATTTCTTTCTGGTGATTTTAGGTTGCTTTCAGAAATGGGTGAATTTTTTTGTGGGCCCTTTAAGGGCCAGATTTTTTTCCCTTACGTCTAATAGCTTTTCTGGGGGGTATGCCTTGTAGTAGTTAATAGCCAGTGAAGCCAGATATTATGACACTCACCTTGGTTGCACTGAATCCAAAGGACAATTATAGTGGTAATTCTCCCCCACTCAGGTACCCTACTCTTCCAGGTAAGGCTGCATACCTTAGGATTGCTCCCAACCAGCCATGAAGAACCAAAGCTTTCAAAGGTAGTGTTTTTTTCTCTCCAGAAAGGAATTTCTTCTTCTTTCACCTCAGTCAGGACTGTCCCTTGTTGCAGGGGTTCTTTTTAATCCAGTTTTCAGTTCTATCTCAGAGGTGATTGTTCCAAGATTAGTTGTAAATTTGTTGTGTCCATGGGAGGAGGTGAATTCAGAGTCCACCTATGCAGCCATCTTGACACCTCTCAGGCCCTTTTTTTTCAAAGTGTACAGTTTAACCCTAGACCAATTTACCTCATGGGAGAAGCTTTCATTATCTTTTTATTATCACCCGATGTTAGCCTCTAGTTTTTAATTTCATACAGTATGGGTTCAGGCAACCCTATTGACCTCCTTTTTATAAGTTTAATTGCCATTGTCTAAAGGGCAGGTTTATACACTGTCTTATAATCAAGCAGAGGGAACATTGCCCAGTGAGAAATAATGTCTATCCCCACAATACAATCTATAATACAATCAGGCAAAAAGAGATGCAATCACTTAATTCCATCAACTCTTCTACCTCTAATCATAGCTTTCATTAGGACTTTATCAAAAGGTCTTGGTCTTATAATTTTGTATAGGGGAAGCATTTCCAGCCAGACACAATGTCCATTTTCAAAACACATTCATGCAAAGCTGATATAACCTCTTTATATAAAACTAGCTCAAACATTACAACCTTATCAATACTTATACTTTTACATTTTCTCAATTTAATTATCACCTGAGTCAGGGTCTTAAGGCTAGTCATTATTATTTTTCTTTTACTTTCCTTTTTTAATTTGGCCCTTTCATAGGTACCAATGAAACATTTATGATGAGAACTCAAAAAAACTTTTTCCTCAATTTAGAAAGTTTTCCCAATTTAAACAATCCATCATCTAGCCACATTGATGAGTAGGATTTTAATGGTGACTCATACCAATAAGCTTAACCATGGATGCAAGAGCCATCCCCAAAAGAGAGTGCAAAAGCAGCCCTCACAAGATCCAGAAGGTTCATTCCCCAAATAGTCTGAGAAAGCAAAGGGCTTCATTGCACAGGCAGAGTGAACAAGCAATGAAGGATGAAACAAAGGCCACTTATGAAAGCAACTGGGACCCCTTATGACAAACTGCCCTGAGAGGTGACACAACCAGACAAAGAGAGTGTGTACCAGAACCTCAGTCTACTTGACAGGCCACCAAGATATGTACTGGCACATGTATCCTCTAGATGGCAGAGACTGAAATGTCACAAAGCCAGCCCTCAGACATAGAACAAGACAAAAGAAAAAAACCTCATAACCCATAGACTGGAAGACCAGCCCAGACAACAGGCTTATAGAGATGCTTGCATCTTGCCCCATGTTTTTTTCTTTTCATGGCAAATGATGAAAAAGACAGAGACAAGGAAATATAGTGAGTATCTCTGGGAGGAAAAGGATCCATAAACCCATGACTATTTAACCAAATTTCCCAGAGTCACTGAGTCCAAGAAGCTAGCTTCACCAATATTTTCTCCTGCCAATCTAAGTTTAGAAAAGAGAAAGAAACTCACCACTTTCACTTCCACTGGACCCTGCAGGCAGAGACCCAGGAGACCAACGTAGTAAGAACTCTTACTTCCTACCAAGGGGTCCAGGATCTCTTGGCTGCAGTAGTCTAGAAGCGAGCAGCATCCAGTCAGTAAAATTTTATCCTCTCCAAGTCGCCAAACGTTAGGGGAGGAAGATAATTCTGAAACCAGCAAACAGCCATTAATGATTAAGTAGCTAGGAGCAGAAGGGATTTTTTCCTTTTTGAAATTACTGATTATAGCTCTTAGCTCTTTGCCCACTCATTAACTGTGCCATTTAGGCAATATGCTATCTGACTACCACTAGATTCCTAAAGATAACATCTCCCTGGAGCCTGGATCATCATGGTAATGAGTGTTTGAGCTACTTTTCAGGAATTAGAACCCCTTGTTGACTTCAGGCTGGTTGAGACCACAAACCCATCAACTGGGCCCATGCAGATATCTGTTAAGTGACATTTTGATATCAAGAGGCTAAAAACTCCACCCTCAGATCATGCTAATACCACCATTTTGTGATCATGCATCCTCTGAAGAGCCATGAAGTCTGACTGCACTTGCACAGGCCATCAATTACCTCGCCTCCAATTATCTATCTCCACATTTGAGACCACCTTGCTTACCTAATCCATAAATATCCCTGAGTCCCTATTTTCAGGGAAGTGGATTTGAGACTCATTCTCTCACTTCCTCACCTGGCTGCCTTGTGATTAAACCCTCTCTATGCTGCAACCTTGTCATCTTGGTGTTTGGCTTTCTGGATGATGGGCAAAAATTAACCTAGTTTAGTAACAATTTTGTGAGCCACTCAGGAGGTAAGTCCAGAACAACCTTTTTTGCCTGAGATTTGTCAGCCCCTTGCCAGTGTGGAAAGCCTGTGGACGAGTCCAGCAGCTGCTGGGTGCATTTTTCCTTGGACTGTTCCAGGATTTTTTTCCTGGCTTGGCACTGCTAACTCCTTGGTGCATATTTTTGCTTTGCAGTAGAGAAATGGTTTCTGGCTTTGGAAGATGTCTTTTTGATGAGTAAACTTCAGTACAAGTGGCCAGATTCTTACTTCTTCTTCCTTTTGGTCTGACTTCTGTAAAGGAAGCCTTGACTTGGCAGGGGACACCCTCTATGACTTCTGAAAATGGAAGATTTAGTTTGCCCTTCATTGTGAGGATCTTGGTTTTGGGGATGCCCAATATTAAGGAAGAATTAGGAGATACACTCACAGAAGTTATCTTGGCTTGATTTGGTTTTAAGATCTGGTTATAGCTGCAGCATAGTTATACTTTGACCAGCCATGCCTAAATTCTGAAACAATAGGAAATGCAAATTGGATTCCCACCTGTAACCCCCTAGGCTGCAGTTTCCTGAGCTGGGCAACTTTTAGCTATGAGCCTATGAAACAGGAAAAGGTGATATTCTTTTATAATGACATATTACTGATGACTAGTCTTAAGAACTTAATCAAATTTGGAGTCGCAGATCCCTCTTACAGATACTAATGAAAGCTCCACACCCCACCCCCACCCCTGAGAGCTCTCCTCTGGCTGGTTTCAGAGATTCCGCATTCCACCCCTGGGAATTCTCTTCTGGCTGGTTTTGGAAAGTCCACTCTCCACCTCTGGGAGCTCTTCTCTGGTTTTTGGGCACCTGGAGTGATTCCAGGTTGGCCCCTGGGGCAGTCACTTAACTGACAATATGGAACCCTGTTTTGTCTCCTGTCAAGAACCTGTTGAGTATTTTAGGCACCTACTGAGTCAGTTATGGGGACAGGAGACCCATAATTTATTCTGTAAACTGTCCTGACCAGGAACTGTTGTTTGTGTGACCCTTATCTTGATAATCCTTGGGAAGAGGCTGTAAGGGTGAGCCTGATCTCCTCTTCCCCTTCTTTGTCTGTCTTGTTTGTCACCTCCTCTGTTGTCATCAAGTTGAAGTTAAGTTCAGGCTGGACCTGAGCAGAACTTGGACCTTCTCTAAAATTGAAAACTTGAAAAACTTTCTGCCAGGGACTTAACTCTCAACCCTGGTGATGGGAGTCCTGACCCCCAGCCCACTCCAGGCTTTTGCCTCTTGCCTCCCTGGCTCACCTTGTGCTGACTCAGAGACTAAGTGCCTGGGCTGAGTGGAGCTTGACCAAATCATATAACTACATTGATGCCCACAGTCAGGCTCTGTACACTTTCTCTGGCCCACTGATGGTCAGACACCAGCTTTACTGCCATAGGGAACACCACAACCACCCCCAGAGGCTCAACCCTTGGGTGCATTTTCACTAATTAGAAACATTTTCAATTGGGTGGGTTATGCCACAGAAACTCCACCTTGGAGAAAACTTGAGTGAGATCTCTGTGCCTTTGTGATGTAGTTGGACAGGTAGATCAACCTATAATGTCATTTAAGTTACAACCCAATTTCTGAAAAATCAAGAGCAGCTGTCCTTAAAAAAAATCCTTGCAAGGCTGGAAATGCAGCTCTAGGGGAAGTTCAGGTCCCACCAATTTCCCTTATCTCAAAGAGCTTGCAAACCCTCTAGGGAATATCTAGCCCATCATTAGTTCCTAGGACTAAAGCAAAAAAAAGGGGGGAGGAGAAGGAAATGAAAATGGCCATAAGAGCACTCTCACCAAAAATCTAGCATCTTGAGCGTCTTCTCCACAAATATTAGTAAAAAGGCTTAAAACAAAATTTGGATTCATAACTGGTGTATTATTGTACCTGATTCATTTCAGTAATTTTAAAACAATAGGTATGGAGACTCTGTGGATGTGTGTCCATATGTATGTTATATATGTGTGATATTTTACCTCCAGATGGTACAATTTCTAAAGAGATCTATTCAATTGGCTAAAACCAGGCACTTACATAAACTCTAAATGTAATAGAAACTAACCCAAATGGCATTCAAGTTAACATGATAAAATTATCTTTGGCAATTGAAAGCTTATTTAAGTTTGTTGGTTTGATTAAAATGGACATGTCCTCAAAGTTATCGGATATCATGTTACTGGATATCATGCAGACGTGTAGACTTTTTTCTACATTTATTGGTCAAATAAGCTGATGTTATCTGTATTACCAAACCAGAAACAAAAATAACAACATAAAATGATGGCTAATTTTGCTAAATGTCCCATGATGTTTTGTACGCAATCTGAACAATTATTAGGAGTGAGTAAACTAAACAGATGTGAAAAAGATAAAAGTATTGGGTGAACTTTTTAAAATAATTATGTGTTATGGCATGTATATTTAAGATAACTTCCAAAATCTCTCTGGTACCTTGAAACTTTGAAATTTTACTAGGTAAAATTGAGTGATAAAAAACTCATTGAATATTTAGGTCATGTTTCAAATAAGATAAAAACTGAAACATTATTGTTAGACATGTCTAAGTGTATCTACTCTTGGCTTCTTATTACAAAGAAACTAAAAGATATTTGGGCCTATCAGTAAACATGTCTTGTGTTTTATTAAAAATTGTACTATGAAGTAGCATGTTTCTAAAAATTAAGAAAAGTGTTTATAAACTTGCCAAGCCACAGAATGCTAATGTAAAAGACAGTTCATAATTGCTTCCTTTTTAGGTTTCATTAAGGTCTGTAAGTGTTAATAATTCTAATTGATATATGTAATTAAAGCTACCAAAAATTAATGAGGAAATGTTTTTGTATTCAAGGAAAGCAAAATGTATGTTTTCAGTAAGGAAGGTATAAAGAATGGAAATATTATGTTTGTTTGGTTAAGAAAAATAAATTTGTCCTAAAATAATAGAAGGGAAGGAAGAAAACACTCTACAAATTCTGATTGTAAAAAGAAAGTCAAGAAAGGCTGTGGAAGAGGAATCCTAAAAAGAGTATAAAAAGAGCATGATCAAGTTGGTTAACATTGAAGTTAATCTAATGAAGTAGATGAGTTTTAGTGTTAAAAATAAGCTGGTGCAAGAATTAAAATTTGATTCTCTCTCTCTTAAAAGGATAATTTTCCTGGACTTTTAGTCTGCTCTTGATAAAGAGGTTATAGAAGGGTTTTTATTTATTTTTGAGAAAGTCTACCTAAAAAGACAGAAAATCTATGTTTTCTTAAAATAATTTCCTATGTACAAAAAGACTGAGGTCTCTATTAAGATTTCTTTGACTATTTTACTCTCTGTTTGCCCTTGACTGTTTCTGTTGTCACTTTGATTGAATGGATAACTGAGCATTGTTTTGCAGTGAGCGTTGTTTCCTATTTGACCAAGTGTTTTGATTCTTTTGATATTTTTGACAAGCTTCCCCCAAAATTCAAATCCTAAATAGAGTCTTTCTTTTGACTTGAAGGAAAAATTTTTCTTTAAAGATTTTCAGAGGACCCCTAGGACTAATAAAATAAATTCACTCTTTCTCTTTCTATAAAGAGAAAGACACTAAACTAATTAAGCTCATTTGGTATGTTAAATTACATGGGAAGCAGTGTCAAATAACTGATGATATACCTTCTTAGGTGGTATTCTGTGGGTAAATGTTATTGATATAAATGTCTTAAAAGTTATATAACATTCCTAAAATTCTGATCTGTCCTGGTTGTCAGCCATAATTCTAGTTATTATCTTAAAGTGTTGTGTGTCACAGAAATAGCCAAGTTTCTTTGTCAATTGCAGATGGTTGCTGTTTTACTCTGATGCTTTTGTGAATAGGTTTCATCTTCAGATAAATTCATGGAAAGTATTTTGATGCTTACTCTAGAATACAGCCTTCTGATAAATTTTCCAATTATAAAACTGAACTGAGTAAGAAATTACAGAACTCTAGCAGAGAAACTGATGACCTCATAAAACTAACAGAAGATTAAGATCAAGAATTGATAACACAGGACTGAATGAACTGATGAGGATGATTGTAATTTATATGACTTTTCATTTGCGATATTGATGGTTTTCTGTTGTTTTGTTTTTTCAGATTTAAGGAAATCTTTTTCTCATTTCTTTCCAGCTAACTATAGTGTATCAATTTGGTAAATTATACCTTTGTAAGCAGAATTGAAGCATTTATTTATTTTTTTCCTACCCGATCTCTCCAGGATTTTGAAACTCTTAATGAATGAGTATCGTTTTCATGGCAGTATAGTTATTTGTGTAAGTTCAATAAGAAGCTGTTCTCCTTATAACTGGACAAAATTGGAAACATCAGTTATAATACTAGGGCTTTGACTGGAGTGACATATTTGAGAGCAACATACAGACTCAGATATGTCAAGACAGCTTTTGAGGAATAAAGGTTGACTTTCTGGAATAAAGTCACTTGGAAATATTGGCCTCATAACTAGTTTACAGGGTTCCCAGCAACCATACTGGGTAAGTAAAGAAGGTCACTTATCTGGCAGGTGTAAGGAACCTCAAGAAAAGAGAGGGATTCACCCAAATCTAAGCTATTTCAGGTGAAGTCTCATGACAAATCCTTGCCTTAGCTCCTGGCCTCAAGAGGCCTTTAGAGTTCAATCTGAGGTTCCTTATAAAAAGTTCCAGCAAAACAGATTTAAAAGAGCCTATATGATCAGTGGCTCTTCTTGCTGTATTTTTGTAAATAATTGGGCCAAGTTTATTGAAACTAAACATTTTGCAAACCGAAATAAGTTAGTCTTAATTTGGCTATCTCTTATAAAAAATGAGGGTAGTTTCAGAGAGAAAAAATATGGTTCAATAGACAGTATAGTACACAGTCACTGATTTTAGATTCTAGTTCTGCTAACGCTCTTTGAGGTTTTTGTTTTATATCTGTTATCCGGACTGGATCCTGAATTCTAGTATCCTGCAATATCTGGCTACAAATCTCCAAACTAATATTTTCAATTTTTTCCATCATTTTCATTTGTAATCATTGAGAACTGAACCTACCTTTTTTCCTGAAGCCTTGGAAACTGAAGCTAGACAGCGTGATATAAATTTGAGAGAGATTCACGTCTGTTGCTGTGTAAGCCACTCAGAAAGATACCTGAATGCCCAATGACATCACCAGAGACATTTCAAATTGCAAAAGATGCTTTGACCCTGACCTCTAGAAATCTTCTTGATCAGCTGCCCCCTGGGCTCAGAAATTGGTTTATAATTTGCTCCAACAATTAACTTTGTTTTTGTTTCTCTAGAAATGCTTCTTATTGAATACCTGGTTAATTGCTTATATGATATAGGTGGAATTTTGGGAGCCCACCTGCATCAATGCCTTACTAAGAGACTGGTTCAATGGGATAAATGACCTATGCCCCCTTATCAGCAGATATCCCCAGAGGTACCAGGTCCAGACTGGTTTTCAGGACTGTTTTCTTTGATTCCCCCAGGGACTAGGTCTATTTTTCAGGGACTGTTAAAATTTGGGTTGTCTATACTTCTTATCCTTCCTGTCAGATACTTGACTGTAAAATGTACCTTTAGATGTTGTTCCAAAACTGTTGAGCAAGATACAAAAATTCTAATAATGCAAAATGTCAACCTGAAGCGAGGAACAAGTAAACATTTCCAGATGAGTGCGAAACAGTTTTATTCCTCTAAACTTGATCTACAACCCAGTTCTTCAGGAAGTAGCTAGATTGGGCATTGCCCTACATTACTCAAGACTGAGGAATGACCAAAGAGTAGGATGGATTAAAACCAAGAAATGGTTAGCCATTGATCGTTAAGTAGATAAGAACTAAAGTTTCTTTTTTCTTTCTACAATTACTGATTATAACTTTTAGCTGTTTACCCACTCATTGTTAACTGTGCCATTTAGGCAATATGCTATTTGACTCTCACTAGATTCCTACAGATAACATCTCCCTGGAGCCTGGATCATCATGGTAATGAGTGTTTGAGCTACTTTTCAGGAACTAGAACCCCTTGTCCACTTCAGGCCAGTTGAGATCAGCAACCCATCAACTGGACCCATGTGGATGTCTGACAAGTGATCTTTTGATGTCAAGAGGCTAAAAACTCCACCCTCAGATCATGTTAATGCCATCATTTTGTGATCATGCATCCTATGAAGAGCCATGAAGTCTGACTACATTTGCACAGACCATCAATTACCTCACCTCTCCTCACCACCAATCACCTTTATCCACATTTCAAACCACTTGCCCACCTACCCCATAAATATCCCTGAGTTCCTATTTTTCAGGGAAGTGGATTTGAGACTCGTTTTCTCACTTCCTCATTTGGCTGCCTTGTGATTAAACCCTCACTATGCTGCAATCATGTTGTCTCAGCATTTGGCTTTCTAGGTGATGGGCAAAAATGAACCCAGTTTGGTAGCATTTCCTCTACCCACTCTAGGCCCTTCAGGCTGGGCTATGAACTAAATAGACATGAGACAGAATAACAGAAGAAACTCAAACAAAGCTTTATAACTCATATAGATGGGAGACCCAGGAAAGCTAAGTAACTCACCAGAATGGTCAAGTTGCCAGCTTAAATATCATCTTCAGCTAAAGACAAAGGAGGGTGTAGGGAGTAGTGCTTTGGAATTTCAAAAGGAAGGAAGGCAATTCACGTGGAAATGGAAAAGCAAATATGTGGTAAATAAGAATGGGCTTAGCAAGAACCCTCACAGTCTACTGATACCCAGAGTTATCTATGGAGATGGCCTGTCTTGGGGACAGTCCTTTGATCTTAAATTCTTTTAGGCAGTCAGGGGGAAGGTCCAAGTTTCTTTTAGATTCTTTTGTTCTTAAAAATAATCAAGCCAAAGAGACACATTTTGAAGTGGCCAATTCTGATCCCTCATGATATTATGGAAACACACAGAAGGATCATTTCAACCAGCTTAAAAGGATAAGGAAATTTAGTCAAAATAACACTTACATATAAGGGATGAGGAAGATGGGGAAGGAGCCAACAGAAGACATAGGGGAAAACGAAGGACTCTGAAGTCATGGAAGCAAAAGCATGCTAATTAATTTGCAGCAGCAAAGTGAAGAAACAGAAACAAAAAGTTAGAAATTGGAGGATAAAATCATCAATGCAGATTCAAATGAAAAGCAATTTTAAAGAGAGAATTTAACAAATTCACCTCAGAGGTCATGAAGAAGCTGATTTTTTTAAAACCACTGTATTACCCTGCGCAGAGCACTATGCAAGATATATAGTAGTCACTGAGTAGACACTTGTTAATTAGGAGCAAATGAAGATGGAGGGCAAAAGGATCAAGCCAAATAAAAATAGAAGCAGACACAGTACCCTAAAGAGGGTATCTGGAAAGGGAGGCAAAATCTTTCATAGTCTCCTCATGGTCAGGTTTCCAAGACAAAGGTATTTAAGTCTTAAGTTTCAGCACCATTTCTGGCCATTTCTGGCAGTTGCTTGACTAAAACTGACTTATCTGTATGATGTTCCAGCAACAACTTTAAATATGAAAGAAATTAGTCAATAACCACAAATTTAATCCACATAATGTCAAACAATCAAGTCCTTCACTGAACTGAGGGATTGTTCTGGCACCCACAATCCATCCCATCTATAACCACCCAAAGAACTGATTTTGAATCAAAGATACTTTAGGTTGATTGTGAAATTGTGAACTACATTTAGCATTCTAGGATTCCAGAAAGTAATGTGCTGAGAATGTAGTTTCCACATCTCTGACAAGGGACCTGACCAGCATTGGCAGCCATGGGAAGTAGGCAGTTTGCCCAGAGTGCCCGAGGCTTCGCCTTTCGTGCCCATTTACTGTTCCTTGGCTTCTCTCTCCTCTCTCCCCATCAAAACTCTTCTTTACCCCAGAGAGGATCTCATGTCAGTCAATTATATTTTAATTTGAGTTTAGATAAGTGTATTCTCTAGCCCAGGGTTATTTTGCATTTTAAGTCTTAGCATAAATGCTTCTTCTTCTCTGAAAAGAATTTCAGGTATTAACAAGCAAGAAGACTTTGTACAGTGAGAGAAGATCCTTCCCAGTGTCTCTGAAGGAGCTACCTTACAGATTCCAAATCTAGCTGAACATAGGAGTCTACTAGTTAAAAGAGTCTCACAGGGGAGTAGAATCATTATTCTTTGACCATGGTGACATCTGTTGTTAGCCTGCCCTGAATCCATTTTCCCTTTCTTGGTAATAGCACCTAATTTTTCTTTCAGAGATTATTAGTCCCTTACTCTATCTCTGTGGTTTGTCTAGGGTTGACTCCAACTATGGCTCCCAAAATGAGCATAGGATTTAAATTTAATTAATTTGAGCATCCAAATCCCCTGGACTCAGTAATTAGCTCATCGTAAGGCAAACCAGAGGCTCTGAAGTCAGGAAAGCAAGGGTACATTAACATCATTCTGGACAGGGCAAGCCAGAGCCATGGAAACCCATCTCGGGACTTTGCTTGAACCTATTGGGGGAAGAAAGGTCTTTCTTTTCATGAGTTACTGAGGGAACACAAGTAAGATGGAACTATTTGCTGTGAAGAGGAGGAACATGCCTCAAGAAGCCTGAAAGGAAAGTGGAGTCAAGAATGAGGAGAAAATATTTCCAAATCTTTATGGGTCTCATTTGAGCACTGTTCTTTTCAGTTATGTGCATCAACACTTTTTACTCAGTTTTAGATATATCATTTAAAACTAAATAAAGATTCAAAATATTCTGGCAATTTCTATTTGATTGACTTTATTGATTAAGTCCATGCTAAATTTTTAATGATATTCCAACTGCGGTGAGGGCTCTCAGGACTTCAGACTGCTATACTGACCCCCTTGCTATCCTAGAATTTCTGCCTCTTACTCCTAAAACCTGACCTATTTTTTACTTTTATTTAACAGACATTTACATAGTCATTACTACTATCCGAACTACTTTACAAATACATTTAATGAGTTTAACAATCCCATGAGGTAGTTAACTATTTTCATCCTCATTTTGTGGATGAAGACACTTGGCCAAGCTCACACAGCTCATATGGAGTGGGGAGCCAGGATTCCACCACTGAAAGGGCCTCATCCCTATTACAGCATTTACTTCAGTGATTCTCAACCCTGGCTTGACATGAGCACATGGGGAATTTTAAAAATACCATTTTCTGGGTCCCTGCTCAAAGATTCTGTTTAATTGATCTAGATTGGGGCCTGCAAATCAGTATTTTTTGAAAGCTTTATAGATTATTCTACTTTGCAATTCACATTGAAAACCACCTATTTACATAAAAGATCAACAATTATCTTGACCCAGGCCCTGAGATTCCAAGAGCAAACTCACTCCACAGCCTCATGGGCTTCTATGTTACTCTCACTAGAAAGCAATTAATACTTGTAAAGATTTATTAAGACAATACATTATGATATATTATACATTAAGTTATAGATGATATCTGCTAAGACTAGGGGTGGGACTGTGGCTCATGAAACTAAGAGTATACCTAATATGTGAAATAGACAGGAGCAAAAGCAAAGGAACTTAAATTTAAATAACTAAAAATGACCCAATTTTAGCTTCTTATTCACATTAAACTAAGGGTAAAATGAGAATTTTTTCCATACACGACTTTCACCTGGCCCACATAAATTTCATAGCAGTAGAATACTGTTCATTTACATATTGTCTGTCTCCATGGAATATATATTATTTCAAACTTGGTTCTCTCCTTTGTGTCTGGAGTCTAAAATGAAGAAAGAAACAATATTTAATTTTTCTTTCCACTTTCTACTCCCTTGTTATCATGCCTGATCCCTGAACTTTTGTCCAGTTCTTAGGGGTCACAGATCTGCTATGCTTTGAGAGAAACACATGGGTAAAAGGTAGGAGGAAAGTTGTAAAGACGTTTTAAAAGTAAGGGAGAGAATATTTTGCTATTAAAAATCTTTAGTTGCATTGTTTCTAGTGAATTCATATCTATAATACCATTATGTCCTTCATATCTTGGACTGTTTGTGTAGCGTAAATTAATACTCTCTAATCCTCCCTCCATTCCCACTTCTGGAATTTCTTTGACTATTACCCTTCCAGTTTAGTATAAATTCAGAGATCTGCTTGCTCAAGGTGGAGAATAAATGCTTAAGCCTACCTGATTTTTAATTTCTCCTTCTTTAGGAGAAATGAGAAGTCATTTTCATGAACATATCATTTAAGCTTTTTAAAATAATAACATGATCAGCAACTATGCTTGTATTTCAAATGAATATAATCCTACTGTCTAAATGTCTCAGTTTCTTTTATTGTGTGCTTTTAAACGAATTTTTTCCTAAATGAAATCAACAAACTTTCGTAAAAGTTTGGCTAAGCTCACCACAGCCTAATGATACCCTTCCAACCTCACCCATTCCTTAGGCTTTCCATAAATCATTTTGTCTTCATTTTATTTGTCTTTTATTTCAACACTTAGAAAAACATTGAATTATTAATTAAAATGGTGACCACAGAAAACAAAATCTTTCCATGTTATCATTATTTAAAGTTATCAAGAGTGCGTAAGCTTTATTAATTATTCCTGAACTTGAGAAGGTTAATCAGGGGTGGTAAAGTGGCATTCACTCCTTTAAATAAGCAATAGATAAATATAGAATTAATGCTTGAGACTTATAACTGGTTGGAGGGAGAATGAACTGAGTTGTCTGCATGCAGTCTAAAGCAATCTAAAGCTTTGTTGCTATTTTTGACTTGTGAAAGACAGCAGGTATATATTAAAATGTGCTTTTTACTAAGAGGAAACATATTAAAAACTATATTCTTATTCACTGAAAGATAATGCAGAATGGCAAGTATCACTTAGCAAGCTTTTTGACACAGCACCAGATTCTGTTGTTTACGTGTGATAGAGAATTCAGGAACTAGTAGTGTTCATTGGTTTTCAGATTTACACCACCAGGGGGCACATTCAACAGCTAGATGGCCCTCTTCAAAGTAGTTTGTGTATTCAGTAATGCTTCATTGCTTATTGCTTCCTCTAAAGAAGAAAACAATATTTTTTGCGACACAGAAATTCCTAACATTTCTACTGAATTTTCCAGCAGCCCATTCTTTTCTTTCTGAGACTCATTCTCCTGAGTTGACAGGATCAACTGGGTCTTGGATTTGTATTATATATGTGGTAATAAATAGTTCTGAAAATACAATAATAAGATGGGAAAGACATCTTCTCAAACTTTATTTACTGAGTGGGCTAGCCAGTCCCAGATTAAACTGTGACATAGATAAAATATGCCATCCCCTCCCAACCCCCAACACTGAAGAAGCTGACCTCTTTGCCAGGCTTCTGTATGGTTCAATAAATGTGTATTGAGTTTTTACTATATGCAAAGCACTGTGCTAAGTGGTTGGAATACAAAGATGGATGAGTCACTGTTATTACAGTCTGTTCCTCTGTAAGCCCAGAAAGTTCTGTTCTAAATAGACTCTCTAAATAGGATTACCACATACCCCAGTTTGCTCTGAACTGTCTGCTTACTCCTATTGTACCAATACCTGTCACTCCCCATTTTACTCTCAAAAGTTCTGGTTTGATCTACATGTATATGTATATATTTCCTTTTATGCTTAATAATATCAATTATCACAAAGAACATCACATGATGTTGATGTTAAAAAGAGCTTAATATATGACTCTTTCTTAGCAGATACTGACTTGTATCCAACAATGACTTGATGCTGAGGAATGAGTTTTCAATTTTTTTAATTAATTTTTTATTTTGAAATTATTCATAGATACAAAAGTTTCACAAAAATAGTCTAAAAAATTCCTGTTTATTCTTTAACCAGAGTCCCCAAATGTTGACATTTTATATAACAACAATAAGATGATAGAAAGTAGGAAATTAATATTAATACAATTCTATTTTCTAATCAGATCTTATTCAAATTTTGTCACCTGCCTCACTGATGTCCTTTTTCTAGTCCAGTATCCAATACAGGATCACACATTGCATTTAGTTATAATTTCTCTATAGTCGCTTTTATTCTGGAATAGTCCTTCAGTCTTTCTTTTCTTTCAAGACTTCAACACTTTTGAGGAGTACTGGCAAATTATGTTGCAGAATATCCCTCAATTTCAGTTTATCTGATATTTTTTCATGATTAGGTTGTGTATTTTTAGGAATACTGTAGAAGAAATACAATATGCTCATTACCTCATATTAGGATATACTCATAAAACTCCTTAAATCATACTACAAAGGTAAATTTTCACGTTTTTATTTCATCACAATAGTCTTACCCACATGTTAGATGTTTTAAACCTCGTACAATAAAGTCCTTTACGATATTGCACTTCTCTCTGTTTGTTTTGTAAATCGAAGATTCACGCTGTCCTCCTAGTCTAAGGAGGTTGACTGTGAGGACCATTAACCCACTTACAAATTAAATTTACCTGCATAAACTGAAGTGGTCAGCTACTTTATTTAAAAATTCAGCCCAAACAAGGAACTGGAGAGGGCGCTTCCTACATCCTGCCCTCAATAAATACATGACACTGATAAGTCAATGAAGTGAAGAGGTTTTTGAGTATTAGTCAAAAATTTATTGAGCATTTACATCTGTCTTAAGGGTAAATGAGAGTGGAGGTTTTTTTCTATAATTTAATAATATATCTAATCAATAAACATTGCCCTTTTCAAAAAAAGTACTATCCTTCCCCTAGGGGTTTACTCTTGAAAGCCCTCCTTTTCAGGGTACCCAATTCTTTATATGTATAATGCCTCATTCATCGGATTTGTTTATATCCTGGAAAAGATTAGGAAAGAAACACTATCTAGATTTCCTGCAACTTCTTATTTATTGACCCAACAAAGATTAATTAGTATACCTACCTCACATTAAATTACTCTTAATGCTATATCACAAAATTATTTATACATTCAATTGTTTGGGTAGAGATTTTCTTTTTCTTCTAAAAGAGCTGTAGCTATTCATTCAAAAAATACGATAACTTTTAAAATGCTGTTTAGGTAACAAGTATTTAAAGTTTTAAAAGGGAAAATGAATCAATACTTTTCATCCAAAGATTCACAGAAAAATATTATGATTAATGAACAATATTTGTGAAGATGTGTTGTTTATTTACACATAGCTTTGAAAGAAAATATACTTTGTTTATAAAAAGGTTCAAAATGAAAAATTCTTCCTGTATTTTTATAGCAGAGGTACCTCATTATTACTCAATTTCTGTTTATTGTAAATTAAGAAAAAAGAAATCACATTGTGTATATGTGTGCAGTTGTGAGAGGAGACAGATTTTTCTGTATGATTATGTAGTCTATGTCTGTACTTTGGTCCTCATACCCCCTGCATGCATAGGATGATGGCCTGGGGACAAAAAGAAACTTGTTCACAAACTGCTTTAAAAACTTTTAAGCCTCTTGTAAAATACAAATATTATAAATTTAAATTTTAAAATATGTTAAAGAAATTTTTTCTATTTTACCAAAATGCAAATAGACAATCTTTCATTCAACTGAATTTGTACCAAAAGGAACATTAAAATTGGGGCCATGTGTTCACGGCATGGGATAATCAGATAGAGGAATAAAATAGTAGGAGGTTCTGGTTTGTCACAACTTAATTATACGTTCTTATGAGTACAGAGATTAAGAATTTCCAGTCATATGTTTTATAATATTTTTAATAAGCTGTAACAAATCAAATTACTCAAACTTTTGGTTATATTAAATTCAAGCATGATCCTATAGACTTAGCATAAGGAATTAATTATAAATTGACATGGCTACCAGCTGCTAGTAGTAACAGCTATTCCATTACACATATTTTCTCTTGTAATAGGTTAAACATTTGGTTTTTGGTTTCTACTTTTCACACAATTTTAAATTAGCACACTAAAATAATAGTGAAAACTTTATAAGTGATTTAAATTCTCTGAAATGTAGTGTCTCATCTGCTAAAGTAATAGTAATACTACCTTAGAAGTTTATTAGAAGTAAATGAGATAATGTATATGAAAACACCTCTCGCTTTGCTTCACACGCAATAGAAGTTTTCAGATTTTTTTAGCTACACTATACAGTAATATTTTATCTTCGTTATCTTCTGATAATTTCACTGGATCCAAATTCACATTCACTATAACAGTCTGGAATATCTTTGACCCTTATCATTCAAGCTATTTTTTTTCTGTTTATTAGAGAGTTCCACAAACTATTGTTCGCAAATCATTATTTCTGATATTCCATTCTCTGAGGTGTGAGCATCTGCTAGCTGCTAACAGAGGGTGCAGCTGTTGTTCGAAGACCGGCTGTGTTGCGTTGCCAGGCAACCGCTGCAAACCAAATCCCAGGGCAGGTTGCTCGCCCAGGCGCACCTGCCTGCCGACCCAGCTATTTATTTAATTGAAAATCTGTTCCTGCACAACAGCTTGGCCAGAAAGGCAACAGCAGCAATCGATTACAACTATATTAATTGACCTACCCATATTGTTTCATTAACTATTCATTGCAAACCAAAGGTGTCCCTGACCACCCCCACTTACTCTTAATGACTTTACAAAAAGTGTGTAAAAATAAAGTATAGATGGATTCTACTTGCATGTCAGAGAAACTGAAACCAATTTGTCAGAACATCATTTCATGTAATAAAATGTGCCAAAAATAAAATGTTTCATCAACAAGAGAGCTTCTAATAAGATGATACTGAGTTTTTATGTGCAACGGCGTGGGGGGGGGGGAGGATTTAAAATTTGTATTTACTATTAATTGGGAATTTGGAAAGCCAATGTCTTCATGGACCAAGTTGCTTTCTTTTTTCCCTCCAATTAAAAAATTCTACCACTTCAGGTGCATCAGAGTTCACTCATATTACACTGGTTTTCTACTCCCATTCTCCTCTCCTCATTTTCAAAATTAACAGAGGCTCTTTTATGTCAACCTGCTGATATTAGAAATAAAACTGTCATGAATTAATACTAGCCATTGAAATTTCTTTTAAAAACCAGGAGGAGTCTTGGCAATACTTATATACATGTCAATTGTGTTCTGTCCACTGACGCTCATTCCAGCTCCCTATTCCCTCCTAAGACAACTAGATCTAATAAGGATTTCAAGGGGGAAAAAATTAAAGATCTCTATTGTGATTGCATAATAGATTTATTTTTAATATCTGTGAGGTAAAGACTTTAAAGTGAGACTCCAATAACTGAGGTATTCCTAATTTTTATGGCAACTATCAAAATCAAGAAAGATCTTTATTGAGAATTCAGTGCTTGTTATATTATCAGGAGCAGCATAAATTATTATTAAAAAGCCTAGAATTCTCTAAGTGATATATAAATTACCTGTGCAAAGAAAGCTTGTTCTCAGAAAAGGTACTAAATAAGATATAAATACTAATAATTCAATACTAACTGGAGCTCACATTTAAAGAATATAAGAAAGTGTTTTTCAATATTTTGTGTGTGTATGTATGATTTTAAATTGAGAAGTTTTAAATGTTAAAATTGGGATAAAAGTATAAAAAATTCTGCCAACATGTCAGTGTTGATCCTGGTTTAATGAATTTTATATCTTTACTCAGATACACGACTCACAGGTTTCTATTTCCATTATCTGCCACTTGCCAATGCCATATTTATATTTTTATTTTTATTGTTGTTGACATAGATATTATGTCTGTTGATTGTATAGATGGTGCTTAATCTTCCTAGGTATCTCATGCCCATAAGGCACTGAAATTTCACAATATCTGCTTCCACTGCAAATGTCAAAGGGTAAATGTTAAAGAAGTATCTTCTATGCACTTATCTGGTTTAATATTTGTTTTATTTCTACAAAGAGTTGTGCCAATCAAATGTCTACTTTTGCAGATACTAGCATCAACCAGAATACACAATTTTCACAATTCTATGCCTACTTGCAGCTTTTTTTCCCCTCATTCCTTTTCCTTCTAATGAAATAACACATACACTGTATCTTCTATTGGACATAATTTGAAGGCCCAAAAGTCATTTTAAATCTAGAACAGTTACAATTTCTTTTAATCCAGATTGGTAATCCTAAACAGTACAAATAAACAATATTTAATCAAATATTTCTTTATTTTTTAACCTAAACAGAACTTTACTAAGATCATAACTGAATTTAAGCCAATAAATACATGTAGATATATTGTTTTCATATCAAGTCCCCAAATTGTAATATTTTTTCTGCTTCAGTATGCTCATTCAGAACATACCCATTCTTCAAAGCCTGACTAAATATCATCTCCTTTGTCAAGTCATATCTTCTCTAGTTGGTTGTGATTTTCCCCTTCCATCTGGTATTTAATGTTTACGTCTAGTGTTTTGATTCCTTGAGCTATTGATTGAAAATTATACTGTACCCTCATCCATTCAACCAGTTATAAGTCAGGGGTTGTGCTGAAAATAAAAAGGTAAATTTCTTTATAACATCAAAGATTTAAAATCTATAACAGGAATTATTCACTAATTTGGAGGAGAAAAAAAAGTATTAATAGAGAATAGAGATCACAAGAAAACCTATAAGGGATTACATTTTGATATCTGGAAGGAGTACTGTGCTAATGATTATATTTCCAAAATGTATATTTCTACCAGACATATCCTCCTGGATGATAAGGAAGTGCTTAAAACTCAAAATCTCCAAACCTGCACACTAAATCTCTCCTTAAACCTGTCCTTCTATGCCCAATGTTAGTATCAGCATCATACATCTAGGTGCTCATTACAGAAAATCTTAAAATCATTCTTACCACTTTTCTCTTATCCCACAGATTGTATTTATGAAAAAAAATTACTGTCCCTCATTAACATCTGCTGTGCATCTTTATCACTACCAAGTAATTATTATAGTCTCCTAGCAGTCTCCCTGTTTCCAATCTCGACTCTTTCTATTGACTCTGCATTGTTGGTAGACACGTCTTTCTAAAACATACATCTGGTCAAGTTACTTGCCTGTTTAAACTTCCAATGGCTTCCTATTGCCTTCATCCCAAGTTTAAAGTCCTTAACATAGCATACATGACCTTCCAAGAACTGGTCTTCATTTTAAATGTCCAACTCAAAATTACTTCCTTCATGAAGTTTTACCCAATTATCCCAAATATAATTTAGCAGTCTATCTTTTGTGTGCTCCTCAGACCTTATTTATATTCCTGTCATAGCACTTACCAGGCTTTATTAGTCTTACGGGCGCTCAGTAAGTACTTGTTAACTGACTATAACATCTTCACCAATCCAAGAGTAAGTGTGACAGCTTTATCTTCTTTAGTTCCTTCTTTTCAGGCATCTCATCTCAAATTGTATCCTTATAACTAAAGAAATTCAAGAGACATGGAACCTTGCAACAAATGCTAGAATAAGTATGTTTTGATATAGAGGGATGAAAGTGGTAAACATTGTTCACTGATAAAAATGATATAACTACTCTCAGGGTATAAGACAATACTTCCCAACCTATAAAATTACCAGAATATTGGGAAGCTGTTTAAAAAACAAAGGTTCCAAAGCACCAATATATACCTGCTGAATTAGAATTAAGAAAGCTTCCCAGGTGATTCTGATCATCAGCCAGATTTGGCAATCTTTGGAGGAAGAAACCTACTAGAATAAGGATTAATATTTTGTAAGGGTGTAGGGATTTACTTTCTTATCTCCTATTCCCATGTTCTGGACCCCAGCATATATAATCACAAATACAAAAGTCATCCTTGTGTAAGACCATGGCTAGATATGTGTACACTTTTACAAAACCTATGTCAACAGGAGATTAATCTTTCCAGTGTAAACAGTATAATTTTATTTTTGATATGTCATCTGGAGCCCTGGCCACCACGGAGGTTTCTGTTCCCCCAGGCCTCGTCATCAGGAACTGAAGCCCCACAGGCACTGCTCCCCTGCCGTTGTTGCTGGAGCAGAACAGGATCAAGTAGTGATTTATTGCTAACTCAAGCTGAAGGCAGGGTCTTTGCAGATTTATAGGGTAAGGAATTGGAGAGGAAGCAGAGAGAAAGCAGTTAGGGAATGGAGCTCTCTGCCCTTTGCAGCCCCTCTTCCCCCAGAAACCAGTTTGACACCTTAGAAAAGCTGCTCTCAAATCTTTACTACATTGTAGGTTCAATAAGGGTTGATTTACATTGTTTACACCTAAAGTTAAAAAGGAAAAAAAGGGAAAAGAAACAAAAAGAACTGATTTAACATTCTTGAGGATTTTATTATGTGCTCAGTGAGCTAACTGTAAGATACTTTACTTATGGAGTGTACTAGCTACTCCTTACGCAGTACGATATAGTGTCAAGGAGATGTCTAATGATGTAGTGCACTCATGTTTATCATGTATTCCTTCTCTGCAGCTAAGCTCTGTGAGAGATTGCAGGGTCAAAGATATATAATACGTGAGCTCTACTCTCAAGGAACTCACAGCCTGAGGAAAATCATATTAGGAATCAAGCAATTACAGTGCCCTATGATAAATATCATGGTGGAGACTGGAGGGACAAGAAAGGCTGAAGCTTGATCTGAGACTTCGATAGAAAGATGTACAGGAAATTTTATGATGGACAAGAATAAAGACATTTCCAGCAATGCAAGTTGAGTACATAAAGACGTGAAGGTGTTAAATAACATGGTGGTTTATGAGAAGTGAGGAGGAGGTGGTAAATATGGCACTGAATATAAGAGGATAGGCTTGGGATCATGTGGAGATTGCAATCCTTGCATCTGCTGCTGACAGTGACACTGACTTCATCTTTCTAAGTTTCTGTTTCTTCTGCAGTAAAATGAGAATTATATAATAATACCTCTGTCATACAGTTGTTAAGTTTCATATTATGTATGTAAAGTACTTAGCACAGTACCTGGCAGTGCTTAGCAAAGTATGACTTAATAAATAATAACTTAATAGTATTTCAGTATAATTAGATCAGAGAATACATAGAAATGAATGATGGAATATGAGTCTGCACTTATACATGACCAGGTCAAAAGTGGCCGTAAGCCATGCTAAAGAAAATCACTGCATTCTCAAATCATACTAAAATAGCTTTTATCCTTTTATCTTTTGCAATGGAATAGAATTGATTCTGAATATTTCCCCTGATATTTAAAAGCAACAAATACCTCAAAGAAAGCAAGTCTCAAAGAGAAACCTGAAAAGGATGTCTTTTTTACAATGTTGTAAAGTGTATTTACACAAACGACTCAGGGAAACGTATTTGTAAAGAAAATCTGTACTGTAAAAAGACCTCAGGGTAAGTAAACAAGAAACTGGTAATACAAAAATTCCCCCCTTCACCATATGTTATTGTGTGCCTAACATAAAAATCAGTAAAAAACTAACACATGCAATTTTATAGACTTCATGTGATATGCTATTGATGCTACTTTTAAAATTCAGAGACATAGGGGCTGGCCTGGTGGCGTAGTGGTTAAGTGCGCATGTTCAGCTTCACTGGCCCAGGGTTCGTGGTTCAGATCCCGGGTGCAGACATGGCACCGCTTGGCACACCATGCTGTGGTAGGTGTCCCACATATAAAGTAGAGGAAGATGGGCACAGATGTTAGCTCAGGGCTAGGCTTCCTCAGCAAAAAAGAGGAGGACTGGCAGTAGTTAGCTCAGGGCTAATCCTCCTCAAAAAAAAAGAAAGAAAAGAAATATAAAATTCAGAGACATATATGACCCAAAGTTTCACTTACTTAGACGTCATTCCCAGTATCATCAGGAAGTGCACTAGCCTCTGTCATTTGAATATGTGGCCCTCTCACTCATACTACATGTAGTTCACTTTAAAATTTCAAACACTGGACCTTTTGTTACACTTAGGGCTTCCATTTCCTTCCACTTCCTGTTGCTTTTGTTTTATTTGTATTAAACCTATTCCCACCCCCCACATCAAGATGCATGAATATTGTCAATAAATGTAAATAAATTCTGCCCAAAAAAATCTTTTTTTTTTAACCAGAAATACGTGTGAGAATTGTCACCTGTTCAGAGATTCTGGAAGTGTACTACTATAAGAAATAAATGAATTTCACTCACAGTTTGCCCATTAAATGACTTTGACCAGCCATTTATCCTATATGGGTTTCATTTTCTACACCTAGAAAATAGATCAGTTAAATAGTTGTACTCTAAAATCCATCCCAGAACTAAGGATTTTTGGCTGCCATGATTTTATTCATAATAAGTCACATATGTTCTAGTGAAATATACAACTTAATACCCTTGAAAAGCAACAAAATGGGTATACTTAAAACCATTGAAAAACCAACAAAAATATCAATATTCTTTGAAAGGGGTATATCAGCAATAAAGCCAAGGTAATAATAATGTCAAGGTTACTTACTTTAGAATTAATGGAATAAACAAAGCATTAGACAGAAATTTCTTTGTGGGACACATCATGATAGTTTCATTTTGATTACTCTGAATGACATTAAAAGGCTAAACAAGTTCTTGATTATTAGGAGGTTTCGAAATCCTTCCTTTTCAAAAGAAGGAAGGAGGTTAAGTGATATAGTAACTCTGGGATGAACATTAATGGTTTTTCAGCCACCCATTATATGTCGCCGATCTTTAGTAACCATATTCTGATTTTTCTCTGGGAAATCCTGCTCCCCTACTCTCAAACCAAATATTTCTCAAAGGAGTAAACACTACTCCTCAGTCCTAAACACCATCATATTTCACTGGTCCTTGGGATTAATTACAGTGGGTATCTGACCTAAGCAATCAAATCAGAGTAAGTCTCAGGGCTTTTATTGAAGTAATGGAAAAAAATAACGTATCTTGTTCATAGGACAGGGGCGCTGAATAACAGGGAGCAGAAGCTGCCAGAGGCCACCAGCTATGTCTGAGATAGTAAAGTACCACTGAAAGAAATAAGTTAGGCATTCCTTTCACCTCTTTACAAAGTGATGACACAATTAGAATCCAGAAATGCTAAGTCAATTTTATGCCAAAAAACTCCCCGATTCAATTCTGTAAGAAAAATGAAAAATATATGGTAAACATAATTTAGTTACCCTTACATTCTATTTATTTTAAATTTTCGGATATATGCTGTCTTCTGAAAATGGATATTACTTCTCATGTTAAAAATAAGCATAGAGGCTGGCCCGGTAGCGTAGTGGTTAAGTTCATGTGGTCTGCTTCAGCAGCATGCTGTGGCAGCATCCCACATGAAAAATAGAGGAAGATTGGGACAGATGTTAGCTCAGCGGCAAACTTCCTCAAGCAAAAAGAGTAAGATTGGTAACAGACGTTAGCTCAGGGCCAATCTTCCTCACACACAAAAAATAATAATAGTAATAATTATAATTTTTCTGCATCAATACAGTCAGGTTAACACTTTGCATTTTATACAGAGCAATTTTACATTTTAAAACCCTTGTGATCCTTGGACTTCCAGACTCCTTGGTGTGAGTTTGCAGGTCATATATTATGGATGCCACATGTAATCATGACATCTTTTTTAGTTTTACTTAATGGTATAGTTATATCTGTATTTATTTCCAAGAATAGAGGTTAATAGCATATTTAGCTATATAATTCACTATGCAATGATAGTATTTTGCCCAATTATGAAATAACAACTCCAAAGTTTTTATCTTAATTTTGAACCAATGTAATAAAGATTCAGGAGAAAGTGCAGCCAGATAACAATCAAATACTTCATTAATTTATGCAAAACTACAATAGAATTGATGTTACCATAAACAGCATTTATCTTGACTTTTAACCAACTTTTCTATAACTAGCAGATAATTTTAACTAAATAATTAGACTTTCCTTCAATATCAATGTGTTATCATGTATGATGTCAGGTCATACATGACAAAAAGTCTAGATAGTAACATTTCTATTGATTATAAAGATAAAATTCTCTGTACTCCTGTGCAGCTAAAACCAAAACAATCATCCAACAGACTTAACAAGGATGGTAAATCAATGTCAAAAATCCTATTGTGATTGGATTAGTCATTTGTGGTAGCAGTGCTATTTCTTCAGAATATCTTTATAAAAGAGAAATCAAAAGGATTTTTATTGAAAAATTTTATTCAATAAGATTTTTTTAATGAATTAATGACCATATTTGACTAGAAAATGTTTTACTTACAAATGAACAATGAGAATCCCGATGATCTAATATATATAATAGAATTATGAGAATTTAGCTAATTATCATAATATAAAAATTTGTCCAAGTTCTATCCAGCGCTGGTATTTATTATTCTAATCCACTTTTAATTAATTCCCTGGGGCTGAAGAATTTTTTTAAAATAATGCCTTATCAACTGCATAAACATTTCCTAAACATGGTGGTCAGAAATTCTATTTGCAGACTCCATTCACCATTCTAATTAGCTTGCTTTTAAAGGAAAAAAATGCCAGGTCTTGCATGCCCTGAATAAAATAAAATAAAATAAAAAAGCATACTTCTTTTAAGACTGACTCTCCTCCTAACCATTTAACTATCTAATTAAAACCCTCTGTATGAAGGAAATAGGCATTAGGAATTAGTGAGGGTTCTTCATAGCAAAGGTTGAAATTATGAAAGATAGAGGCACACCAAGTCTTGGACCTAAGATTGCACTATATTCTAGAAGTATCAGTTTGGAGATCCTCCTTTGGTAATTGTGTCACACCAGCAGAAGTGGCAATTGGTAAAATTATTCATTTTGAGGTGACTTCTAAGTAGCTGAGAGTGCTGGGTTTTATTTGTTTTTTTCTAGGTATGCCAAGATCATCTTATCCTTTAACAAAACAGAAAATTTTCAAGAAGGGGGCAATCATCAAGACTGTCAAGTATTTCTAGACACTAAACCAAGATAAGAACTAAGAAGTGCTCATTTGATTTAGTGATACAGAAATTGCAGATTTCCTTGGCAACAACAATTTCAATGGAATTGTTAGCAGGAAGAAGCCAGACTGCAATGGATTGAGAGGTGAGTGGGAGGTAAGAAAGAATTCATGATGAGTGTAGAAAACTCTTTCAAAGTGTTTTGTTATGAATCAGGGTGAAAAAGATAGCTAGAGAGGATTGAGGGACTAAAAAAGAGTTCTTTCATTATTTTTTAAATGAGAGCATGTTAAAATGCTAATGGAATAAAAGCAGAAAAAAATAAATTGAACTATAAGAGAGAAATCAATGTAGCAACTTCACTGAAAAGAAATGGATGAGTCTTAGGTAAGAAAAATGGTATCACTTCCCAGTTTAACAAACACAAGTGTTTATGTGGGCATGTTTACTAAGTCATTGGCAGGATCTTGAGAGACTTTCCTTCTATCAGCATTCACTCTGAAGTAGCAGAGAAGTTATCTATTGAAGATGAAGTAGCAAATGGCAAGTTAGGAAGGTGGCAATATTAAAAGATCAAAAAAATAAATTTTACAAAAGTGAAGAACTAGGGGAAAAAACTGACTTTATTTTTTAAGGTGGGAATCCTGGGCAGTGTTGCTGACAAAGCTAATATTAAAACCTCAATAAAAAAAAATTAAACCTTAATCTAATTAAACCTCCGGATCTAACTATTATCTCACAGGAAACAGGGAGCAGTTAAATAATATCATAAAAATGTAATTGGCCTAGTTTCATGGTACATATATGTGATCCAGTTGCTTCAACAAATAAATGGTATTTTAAAAGAGTAAGGGAACACTGTATTTTTAGTACGATTAGAAAAAATTGAGCTTTAACTGGATATTAGATCATTAAGTATTGCTGTTATTTTGTTAGAAGTGGTATTAGTATTGTAGTTATTTTTAAATGCCTTTATCTGAGAGATACATGTTGAAGTATTTATGATCAAAAAGATACAACGTCTGAAATTTGTTTTGAAACATGTCTTAGAAAAAAGCAGAATTAGAAGCAGCAAGAACGGCAACATGCTGATAGTAGATGTTGATAAAGAATGTAGAGACAATAATCTTAGGCATGTCTTTGATGAGCTTTTGTTGTGAAGAGGAGTAATGGTGAGGCAGTTGAAAAGATGTAGGACAGAGGGGGTTTATTTGTTTTAAGTAGTACTAAAGCATGTTTGCGAGCAGATGGAAATAATCCAGTGGAAAGGGAAAAACTGATGATAGATGGGAGAAAGTAATGATAGGCACAAATTGCTGAGGTGAGAGGGGATGACATTCAGAACTCAAGCAGAGAAGTTAAATTTCATCTTACACAAAAGCAGGGCGACTTGGTCCACAGTAGTAGAGAAGGTACGGTGCCTGTGTGCAGATGGAGGCAAGCTCTTATTAGTGGGAGGAATTCAGAATTTCTGAATGACTACTTCTCATTTCACAAATCAAATATAAGTAATAATACAATATGAAGTAAGATTATATAATCAAGAACTATATTAAGAATTAAGTATATTAATTATATTAAGTAAGAAGATATGATATTAGGTAAGATAATCAGTGAGATTACAGAAACAATGAGGGACTGAAAGAAGTTTGAAAAGAAAAGAGAAATATGAAATAATCCTTGAAACCCAGAAAGTGCTTCTCAATTAGATCTTTTTTCTAACAAGCCTCAATACAAGCATCTGTTTACATATGTGAAGGCTGTGATGTGATCATGAAATGAATAAATACGTTGTTTTTTAGATTATTTTCCTATGAAATCGCTTTATGTTGACTTTTCATAGAATCTGGATGGTGAACAATTCTTAGATGTTAGACTCTGATAAAGCTACTTGCACATAATGAAATGAAGAAAAAAGATATTTGGGGCACTCATGCCATGGTGTTCTTGTGCCTCTCATTTCAGTCTTCAAAACTGGATCAGCTGTTCAGACAGTGTGATTCCACATGGGTTTATATAGAAAACACTACTGTAGATTTAATGTCTTTCTTTACTTTCTTTGAAGATGTATCCTTTTATAATCACTGCAAAAGAAAGAGAAGAGAAGGATTAAAGAGAATACATGCACGGCACAAGGAAACTTCGTTAGCAGATCGGAAACTAGGCTGTGCTCACTATGTGCCACACAGCACCTATGACGTGAAAGAGCAGTAGATCAACACAACGTCGTGGTGGAAGTGGGAGTTTGAAGGCCAATTAGACAGAACGATTTTTTTTCTAATGTGTCAAAATAATGCAAGTGGCTGTGCTAAATAAATTCATGCTGGAGTACTGCTGTGAAAATTGAATGATTAATAACCCTCAGTATTATTCCTGCTTAGTTTAAGGCACAGCAGACTACTGATTAGATATCGTGCAATAATATGTTTCTATACAGATGTTACAAATTCCATGTTAATTGTCTGCTTTCTATGTGTCATATACTCTCCCATCATGCTTTTGTCCATTCTGCAATTTAACATGAAACCTCAGGCCCTAGACTTGAAAGAAAGTAAGCTTTGAAACTATAACCTAAAACACTTTTCCTGTGTGGAAGTGGTTACGGAAAATTCAGCATGCCTGAAATGCTTACAAAATTTGGGCCAAAATAATGTAGGAATATGTATTTGTTTGTATGTGTAATGCTTGCTCCATAGTGACATTATATAAAAAGGAATTTTAAGGAGAAAAATACTTTACGCACATCAAAAAGGTAGTGCTTTGTTATGGCTATTTGTGAGTTGAAGTTTCTATAAAAAAATTGTGTTATTTGAGTTTTTAAATTTTACGAGTTTCATTATCATATTAACTCCTTCCCTTTTGAGGATTCAATGAAATTGTGAAGGAAAAAAGATAAATATTAACCCTTGAGGTACCTCAAAAATTACCTTCCTCACCTGGACACATTTTGTTTTGTTTGAGAAGGTTTTCTCAATATGGCATATAACTTTTTAAAATTATGGTAAAATTTTCATACAATACCATATGTAATGTTTCTTAAATTGAATGTGCATATATAATTCAATGTTATTTTCATCATCCACTTCTTGAAAGAAAATGATGTGAAATAAGACTGCAAACAAAACCAGATATGATCTTGCTAATCTCCCTTACAGGAGCAGTTTGCAGTGAATAAGCCAGCACATAGATTAATAGTCTCACTTCAAAGTTGTTACATGGAAAATTGGAGTTTGGACATGCCAAATAAATATTAAAAAGCAAACTGAGGATAATAAATGGCATTTTATTCAGCTTTTTTTTTTTAAGATTGGCACCTGTTACCAATCTTTTTTTCTTCTTCTACTCCTCCCCCCCCTCCTTCTTCTCCTTCTCCCCAAAGCTCCCCAGTACATAGTTGTATATTTTAGTTGCAGGTCCTTCTAGTTGTGCATCATCATGGCTCGACAAGCAGTGCTAGGTCCACACCATGAAACCCCAGGCCGCCAAAGCATAGCAGGCCACCTTAACCACTCAGCCATGGACCTGGCCCCTTATTTGGCATTTTTAATGAAATGATGTATTCAACTATAGGTAAAGTGATGTATTCACTTAGGCTCTTTGAGTTAGAAGGATTAAAAAGCCCCTAAAGCCAAATCAAGTTCAATCAGAGCACTGCTAGATAGGGCTGCATTTCATTTTCATTTCATTGTTGCTGATATAAGATATCCTTCTTTCTTTCATAATTTTAGAATACAAAATCATTACACTGCGTACTAAAAAGGTATACAAAAAACCCAAACATTTCAAGATCTCCTACGGCATATCCTTTTTATTTGGAAATTCTCATATAAGCTGGATCCTTCAGTAAGAGAAACCAATTTAGAACTCTGTTCCTGTGAAAATATACAGCCAATAGGGACAAATTTTGTAATTTATCAAAATTTGGAAATCAACTAAACAACTGCTTAAATCTTTCATTTTTTGGTTTTAGTTCTATTTTCCCTAAGATTTGATTATGGAATAGGGTTTCAGAAAATGATGGCTTTTATCACAGTCATAGCAAGAAAAATGGCATACAAGAGGCAATTCAATAACAATATGGTAAATGTAGAATAGACTTATATAAGCTATGCTATCTTAGTAATTTAGTCCTTTTAACAATTAATGCAAATCCATCTATTTAATTAAGTAGTATTGATTAGTATCGAGCAAAATTTCAGAAAAAAATACATGTTTATTTCTAGTCCAGTTTGATTGCCACATATATTTTGTGTTAATTTAACTACCTTGGGTATTTTTCAAGAAGCTAAAAATAGGGCATTTTTCTGAGTAATGAAATGAGGAATTCTTTTTCTCATTGTTAGATAATTTATTATGTAAGAATTTCTCAAATTATCTTAAAATTCACTGTAGCTTTACAATCAGAATTTACTTTCTTAAATTCTATTTAGTTTGGTTTCTGAAATAATTAAAAGTATCTTAACATATAATTTTTCTTATAGGGTATACTCAAGACGGGGACAATATTAAAATAAGATTTAAGTACATATTGAAGTTTTTTGGAGGTGGGAGAAATTTTTAGAGTTGTAGTAACAGTAGTAATGTAATACATTCATGTCATTATAGTAGGAGATTGACAATCCTAATGACCTTCCATGTAATTCTACTTTTAATTCAAAAGTATCAAAACTTACCAATATTACAGAATAATCATTAAGCTCAAATTGGGAAATAAATTTTTTGGCCAATAAAGGGACAATAAAACCACTAAATATTAGACATTAAAAGGATGTTAGGAATTAACTGTTTCCACTTGATCAAAGATAAAATACTAATTTTGATTTGGTATCCATTTAGAGACAGAGACATGGTCTGAGACACAGACCATCTGACTGTCTCAATGAAAGCCACTGCAAGTATGCAAGAAGAGGCTCTTACGTCAGAGAGCTCCCGACTCTGTTTTAAGAGCTTTCCCCTAAGTCCAGCCTGCTCAAAATAATCTCCTTTTTGATTAATTCAAAACCAATTGATTTAGGACCTTAACCATATCTGCAAAATTCCTTCAGATTTGCCACATACTATTGGTTAGTAGCAAGTTACAGGTCCCACCTACACTCAAGGGAAGGGGATTATACAGAGTGTGAACACCAGGGGCAAGAATCATGAGGCCACACTCAGATCTGTCCAGCACATCAAGTCATTTAGTTTCTTCAAAATTATCATTTTGAAGGCAATCATTTGTACAATTTTGAATGTTTTCCATTGTCATAACAAAAATCTATTAATTTATAATATGAACAGATAGGTTTAGGGGAAGCTCAAGGAAAGAAAGGCAATTATTAAACGTTGAAGGAATGATAGAATTTTAAGACTCACCCTTTTCCAACAACCATTTTAATAACTGAAACAAGAAAGGATTCTCAATGGATTCTTAAACCATTTTATGAAAAGTTTTGGAGAAGAAGGTAGTCAGAATTGACAAGGTATTACTTCAGAGATTATTTACTAATTACAAAGTAAAATGACAAGTTTTCAGTGAAAAACTTTGGTAGATATTAACCTTCACCGCTTATCAAATTTAATAAAACTAGTAATGATGAAACTGATATCATGTGCCTCCTGGTCATGTGCCTTGCTAAAGACACAATGTCACCTATTTATCATGTTGAATCTTATGAAGTTTCATTTTTGGTCAAAAATCATCAAATAGCAATTTATATGGTCCAGCTTAGTTTTTGGGGGGTCCTTCTGCAAAACAACTGACCTGGACTCTTCCAAAATGTTGATATTATGAAAGACCAAAAAAATTGGAAAATTATTATTAATTATGAACTCGGTGACATAACAACTCATTGACATGTTAAATCCTAATTGGATTCTGGATTTTTAGAAAATCTGATTGGGAAACTGGGGAATTTGAAGATTGAATATATATTAAGTGAGCAGATTGCATCAAAGTTAAATTTATTGAATCAAGTAATTGTACTGTGGTAATGAAAGAGAACAGCCTAAGTCTTAGGAGACATTTGCCAAAGTAGAGAGAGATGATATGTAATGTCATGATGTCTGAAAATTAGTGTCTTTCTCTATATAAATGTGTGTGTGTGTGTGTCTGAGTCTGTGTGTGTGGAGAGAGAGAGAGAAAGAGAGACTAAGATTGCTCTATCATAAAACACCGAACATGTGCCATTGACTTTGGAATTCAGTGGTAGGAGTCCAAAGATCCTTGAGAAGACCGTTAGTAAGGGTTTGAAAATATTAGTGTAAGATAGACAGAAGGGATCCTTGCCATAGAGTAGAGGAAAGTGGTAATAATGGCACCTGCAATAAAAAAAGAAAAGAAAGTGTACCTAATGAGTTTGTCAATCTGGCTGGGAAAATTTCCAGGAAGAATTTAGAAAGTGGCAACTGGCTTCTTCTAGCTGCCTATTATAGCTTGAATTGTGTTCCCCAAAAAGATATTTTAGAGTACTAACTCCTAGTAACTGTGAATTTGACCTTACTTGGAAATAGGGTGTTTGCAAATGTAATCAAATTAAGATGAGGTTATTAGGTTGAGACCTAATCCAATGCTACTGGTGTCCTTATAAGAAGAAGAGAAGTGACATAAACACACAGAGACACAGAGAAAGTGCCATGTTGCTGTAGAGGCAGAAATTGGGGTGATCCAGCCATGGAACACCAAGGATTGCTGGCAATACTAGTAGCTAAGAGAAAGGAATAGAATAGATTCTCCCCTAGAAACTTCAGTGACAGCATGTCCCTGCTGACTCTTGATTTTGGACTTCCAGCCTCCAGAACTGTGAGAGAATAAATTTCTGTTGCTTTAAGGCAGCCAGTTGGTGGCAATTTGTTATAGTAGCCCTAGGAAACTATTAATATACTATCTATGATAAAATATAAGAAGAAAGAATCTAACAAAGAATCCATTGGGTTTTTGAGGATTTATAAAATAATATGAAGGATCTAGGACTTTCTTGGATTTAAAAATAAAACTGCTTCATATCCTTAGCCTGTCCCAGCAAAAATTCAAAAAATAAATGATGACTTTGGGGCAAAGAATAACCCAGGGGACCCTTGTAGGACCTTTTGTTTCTGTAAGATGGAAAAATTTAAGTGACTCAGTTAAGCAAAAAACTTTCTAAGAATCTGAAGAAGTTGCCTTGTAGTAGCTTTCTATTAAACAATAGACTTCTAGGAAACTTAAGGGCTCTATCCCACAGAAGCTACACACTGGGCGCAAAAGAAAGAAGGGCATGTCTGAAGAGATCTATGACTTTTAGATAATGGAATGAATCCCATTATGATTCATAGAAAAGTATGAGACAGAGACAATACAATGTGAAAAAAAGCCTTTGGCTCCCAACCTTCCAGAGGCAGGTAAAAAGCCCAGAAATTTATTGAGTTGCAAACACAGGTTATTTCTTTCCAAAATGACAGGATGATGCAGCCAGTAGAATCAAGAACCTAGATGGTAGATTCAGGAGTTTCAAAGAATCATTCCCAGGAAATAGGACTAGGCCCTAATCAATTGAGACAAATACTCAGCTGGATTTCAGAATTGCTGTGGACCAGTGACTGTGACTCTTTTTCCCATTCTCTCCTCCTTTTCAATGTGAATGTCTTCTGTGATTAGTTTATCTCAGCTTCACCATTGTATGTTAGGGCTGTAGACAACTGATAACTTCTCTCTTTATAGGTCTTCAGACTGAAAGCAACCATATTCAGTGAACATCAGCCAAGTAACTTCACCTGCACCTGGATCTGAATTAGATGACAAGACCATAGACTTATGCTATAATATTTATGGGATTTTGATTTCTTGGGAGGGGGAAGGGCCTAAGTAAATTTTGCATTTGAGAGGAACATAAATAATTTGTGGACATAAGATGGACTATGACATACTGAGAACAGCCACAAATTATTTGATATTCATTCCAGAGAGAGCTGGGGTTCATGTACCTTCCTCTTGAATGTGAGCAAACTCTGTCACTACTCTGGCCAATAGAATACAGAAAAAGTGATGTGCTAGTTTTTGGACCCAAGCATTAAGTGACTGGATGACTTCACTTCCTATGGACACTCACCATCTGTGAGAAGTCTAAGCCACGTATAGAAGTATTTTTAAATGTAGATTTCTTATTATTCAGCTATAGAGAGGCTAACAAATCAAGAGACAGCTGCCATTGAAAAGATAGCTTGTTGCTTACAATTCCCAAGAGGAGAGGGTAGACTACGATGCGGGGTCGGTGAGCCAAGGAGTCAAAAGAAAGATTTCTTGGACTCTCAAGATCTGGCAGTAGTGCTCTTTTTATTTAGAGAATAGTGTGGAATAGCATGGGGACAGGACCCATGGGCAGTCAGAGCTTCTGCTGCCCTGAGTTGAGGGTTAGGGCTAATTTTATAAGGCATGGGTACGTGACTTATTTTTACTGGAAAAAAGAAAAGATGATGTAAAAAGTCATTAAATGATTTCAGTGCAGATGGGGTCTGGTTATTGTGCGGTCGTATAACTTTAGATACGAATCTGGCCATATAGATAGGCATGTAGGTGAGGATGCCCTGGGCTTCTCTCCCTGGGGCAGTCCTAATTCATACCATAAAAAAAAGTCCACTGGGTCATATAGTTTGGCATGTAGGCCAGGTCACCTTGGGCTTCTCTACCTGGGGCAGCCTTAATCCACATCAGACTACACTATGCCTGGCCACACAGGGAATCACCAGAGTGGGTCAGGAGGCAGAAGGAGTGAGAGGAAAGTATGAGGTAGGAGTCTTTATTGTGGTCTCTGTAAGAAAGACAAGGCAAGGCAAGGCAGAGTAAGCAGTTTTAGGATTAGCTAGTTTGAATAATTTCTACAGGCTCTGGGATCTAGGGGCTGTCTTTACTTATCTGGTACCTGGCCCTGAGATAATTAGGCCAGAGGAATATTGCCTCCTGTAAGAGCCTGATAGAGGAGGAAGTGGAAAGTATGGGCTTTTGATTGGTTAGTTTGTGTATAAAAGGCATGCTTTCTGGCAAGTCACTTGCCATCTCTAAGGACTGGCTAGCCCTGGGAGTGGCAGTCTCTCCCTAGTCAACAAGGCCTCAGATGCGAGAGTATCAAGAACTCAGAAAATAAGAAAATATAGTTAATACGAGAGGACACTCTGGTCAATGGAGGATAGCCATGAGAGTGGGCCATCCTGAGGGTTCAGTTCACTGAAAACCTTCAGCTGACTTCAGCCAGTGACTTCAAGCAAACATCTTCCAGCTGAGCCCAGTGAACCCACATAACCATGAAAGATAATAATCAATTGTGCTTTAAGCCACTAAGTTTTGGGGGGTACAAGTCCTAGCAATAGATAACTGAAAAAGAATCTGTGCGTATCTTTGAATATATGAGTATCTGCACACACAAACACACACACAATAGGGGAGAAGAGAGAGTGAGCAAATGCGGTAAAATATTAACATCTGGTCAATCTAGGTGAAGTATTTACAGGTGTTCCTGAAATTTTTTAAATTAAAAGTTCGAGGAGAAAAAACACATACAGGGAAACCATGGACATGAATACAAATTGTATCATGCAAGCCAGAAGAAAGAACTAAGCCTTTTTGTTAGGTTGACGATCATATGAGGAGAAACATATACCCATTGTGGGTGCAGTCTGCATAATTAAAGGCCTAATTTCACTAAACTATAAGAAGAGAGAAAAGAAGCTCTATAAATAAAAGAAATGTAAAAATACTGCCAGAACTAAAAGTACTCTCACGTTAGGCTATTTCCAGAGATTTGGGAATTATTATTGTTTCCTCCCAGTAAATCTTTGAGAAAAACAAGGTGTTCTTACATTTTGATAATTGCAAAATAAAAATGTCTCTAGCTTTCAAAAATATAAAATAAAGACACTTTATTGGCTCATGTAGCTGAGAAGTCCAGAGGCAAGCGAGGCTTCATATAAAACTGACCATAATTTCTCAAATATATTAACAAGGACCAAGTTTTTTTCTGTCTCTTCCCTCTGCCTCTTTCAGTGCCAGATTTATTCTGAACCTGATTCCAATTAGGCATCCAACAGATCCTAAGGCTACCTTCTTGCATTCTCGTTCCTTCCAGAAAGAGCAAGTGTCTTTTAAAATCTGATATTTGCTAAGACCAAATGCTCACTATGCTCACCAGGCCTCAAGCCACTGTTTGATGAAAGAGATCAAGCCAGAAGACGAAATGTGATGATCAGCCTTGCCTTAGTTACGTGCTTTGCTCCACAAGTCAGGAATGATATTAGCATCTCTGATACCACCTAAAGGAAATATAGATCTGCTGAGAATTTAAAAAGGGAAAATAGATACTCTGTGGGCAACCAACGAGTAAGCACTGCTATGTACATTTTCTCTCCAGTTCTCAGCTATTTCTCTTTGCACATTGCTTCATTTTTCTCTTAGGCTGCAAAGTCATCACTGACTACCATTTCTGAGTTTAGAATACTTCCTTTCAAGAGGATAGCCAGACTTAACTGGAAACTTCTTGTCCTAAGGCCAATTTATAGGAAGCAGATACTGCCTGACCTAGTCTGAGTCATATGGCCATGGCCTTAAGTCAGTTCCTATAAGCAGGAGTTATCTGGTGCATGATTTGGTTTTGGTTAGTTGATGAGAGGGTTGTATAGTCAACCAAAAGCTGTCTACTTCAAGCTTCATATCTTTTTGGTTTATGGTCAGTCTGGTTTAAGATAGTGTGACAGCCAGAAACCAAGATGGGCCCTAAGGATCCTTGATTCTTGGTGTCCACACTTTTGTGCAATCACCTCACACAATGATAAAGGCCCTCTCTATGTGAGCACTATGTAAGTCACAGAATGACATCTAAGGCTAGGTAATAAAAGGCATTGTAGCTTCTGCCTTGCTTTCTTGGATTGCTTATTCTAAGGGAAGCCAGGCATCATGTCATGAGGACACTCAAACAGCCTTAAAGAGAGGCTCAGGTGGGAAAAATTGAGGCCTTCCTCCAACAGCTAGTCACTTGTTAGCCACAAGGTTTAGCAGTATTAGAAACAGAACTTTGAGCCCCACTTCAACCTTCAGATAACTGCAAGCTCAATCAACATCTTGGCTACAATATCATCAGAAACTCCAAGGCAGAACTGCCCCGCCTTGTCTCTTCTGAACTCCTGATCCACAGAATCTGAGAGAGAACAAAAGGTCTCAAGTCACTAAATTTTGAAGTAATTTGTTGTGCAGCCACAGAGGGCTAATATAGATTTGTATTCTCTATTTTGTTAAAGAAAAATCATTTTATTGGTAGTTGTTTGTGTGTGTATGTGTATACATGTGAATGTGAGAATTCTGTCCTGGACGAAGTAGATTAGGTATTATACTTTATTAAGTGTTTTAGAATCAAAGGAAGCTACTCAATTTTTCTGATTAGATGAATAATTACTGATATATCTTCTACTTTTAATAATAATTAGCTAGTACCTATATATATACACATATGTATATATGCATATTTCAATTATTTCTTACAACAGTATGAAGAAAGTTATTAGGGAAGAAACTGAGGCTTAAAGAAAGTACAGAACCCATCCAAGTTCATCCAGCTAGTAAGTTGGCAGCCCAAGGATTCAAGGCCACATTATTTTACCTCAGTGCCCATGCTTTTAATCATTACATTTTATATGGATCTTCTATTTCTAGTCTCAACCTTAATTGCCCATGATCTACTACGGAATACGGAATAGTGGTATTTCATTTGGGATTTTATATTACATTCACAGAAATGATTGCTCTCTATATCATATATACTATATTTTGGAATTCGAGTGTCAGAATGATGATAGCTTCATAAACCAAATTGAAATGTTATTCCTTTTTGTCTAGATTCTGCACTAGTTAATAGTGTGAAGAACATATATTCTTGTAAAATATGAAATTACGTATTTTGAAAGTGTGGAATCAAACTACTTGGTTTCAGAATCATTTTGAGAATACTTTTGAGTCAATACACAATTTTGTGTATTTAATTTTTTTGTTTTGAGATAATCAAACATTCACAGCAGAGTAAGATTTTTTAATGAATGGTTTGAAAGTTAGTTTGCCAAACTGATCGAGTATTACCCTCAAATATCTTATTGTGTAACTCCTATAAACAAGGACTTTCCCTCTGTATAACAACAATACAATCATCAAAATCAGAAAATTAACACTGATACATTTTTCCTTCTAATCCTCAGATCCCGTTCAAGTTTCACTACTTGTTCCAAAAATGTCTTTTCTGCAAAACAATTCACTTTATAATTACCAGCTGTGCTCTCATATTTCTTTAGTCTTCTTCAGTCTGGAAGAGTTCCTCAGTCTTTACTTGATTTTTTGACTTTGGCATTGCTGTAGTTTGTAATTATTCTGTGGAATGCCTCTCAATTTGGATTTTTCTGATGTTTCCTCAGGATTAGACTCAGATTATGTATCTTCAGTGGGAATGTAACAGAAGTGACTGCATCCTCTTCTTTACATCCTTTCAGGTGGCACAATGATTTCATTTTCTCCCATCACTATTGGTGGTTCACTTGACCCACTTGATTAAGATAACGTCTGCTGGGATTGTTCACTGTGAAGTTACTCTTTTCTTTTAGAAATGATTAGCTATTTTGTGTGAGGGTAGTTTGAGGCTATACAAATATGTTCTTCCTTATCATATTTTCAATTTATTTATTAATTTATTTATTTTGGGATGGGTTCATTGTTTTTCATTTTACTGACTGAGTTATAATTCATTACTATCATTATTGGGTTATCCATGTTGTTTCTGATGTGACCAATGGCAGCTGTTTCAAACTGGCTCTTGTGTCCTTTTCACACATCCACATTATTCTTTGAGCAATGCCTGTCTCTGGCACAAGATGTCCCAGATTCATCTTGTAATTTCCTTGCCCCAGACATGATATTATCATTTCTTCCAGGAGCCCTACTTACTTTTAGTAGAAATGGTTTTGAGAAGCCAAGATCCGAGCTCTAGTTTCGCTTATGTTATTGAGGTCTCACTGATTCCCGATAGTAAACAGAGCTAGAGAGTGTATGTGTGTATACATGCACACATGCTCACACACACACACACAATGCGCTCTGTAGTTATTGCTTATCTATCTATATATTGGAAACTCCTAGTTTACACTGATACATCCAGCTCCAATTCAACACCACAGGGTTCATTTTAGTTTTCACCCTTTCCATATTTCTAACTCTCTTCTATATTGTTGAGGAATCTGGCTCCCACAATGCTTAACACTTTTACTTATTTGATCAACCCCCTGTTTATGACCAATCTTAAATTTTTCCTGTCACTTCCCCTTCACATAGGTGCATTCCTCACCATTCTCGGATCTTACTCTTCACAGTGACTTCCTGATTTCCCCAGAATGAATGCCCATCTCAGCCTGTTTAAGCCCGGTGTACAACTGCCCTCGTCACCCAGCTTGGGCTATGACACCAGATCCCATATTGGGCCACCCTTCTGTGCAGATGCTGTCCTTATTTTGCTCATGTTCTGACACTCCATTCCAGACCATAGTCCCATGAAGTGACACCTTCCTCCCCATTTCAGTTCTGACTTCCTACACTGGGCCACCCCTATGAATGCTTGGGTTGACATCCCACTTTGGGCTACTTCCCTCCCCACTCAACTGCAGACACCTACTTTCCTCTAGGCCACCTAATAGCTTTGGGATCATGTTATTTGGTAAGGAAAGGGAATGGAAATAAAGAAAAGGAAAAGGGTGGATAATTTTTCAATAAGTGTTTTCAATTTCCTTTACCATGAGTCATTTTTCCCATATTTTAATTTTTGACCTTATTTAAATGTATTTTTTTCAGATAGATTAGTCATTTTGAAAATTTCAAAGCATAGAATATAAATGACAAAATTCCAAATCATATCAGTTAAGAATTTAGGAAGACAGCTCTTCGTCAATCTCTCACAGTTCTGCATGTCCTGTGAGAGAGGCATTAACTGGCAATTCTCCATGATGTTTCTACACGTATTGTGAGATTTTTTTTTCCTAGACTATCTTTCCAAGGATGTTTACATAGCAAACAGCCTTGGAAGGTAGAGATTCTGTCTCCTTTCAGAACAGAAGACAGATTTTTTTGCTGCCCAGTATAATAAAAATGTCTCCCTCTGGGGTAAAGTTTGAGCAGGTTTGCTTGCAACTTATTATAAAAGATTGGGGTTTTCTCTCTTATAACACAACCCACTGTGTCCTAACACCTTGCAGGATTTGGGGCTTGGGAAACTGGCACAAGAAAATGATGATACTCTAGCTTCTGATGTTGCTGTGAGTAATCAACTGTCCTACGTCTCCAACTCAGGAGTCACGTGTCTTCTACTAGCATCCATGAAACTGGCAGCATAACTTGTTAACTTGCAAGTAGGGCAAAATATCAGATACTTTATGGTTATTACAAGAAATGCATTTGGCTGCAAATAACAGAAAATCCAAATACCATTGGCTTAAATAGAAACGTATTTCTCTAAAATAAATAAATAATTAGATAAATAAAAGTCTCGAGATAAGTGCTTTAGTAATGGTACAATTGCTAAAGTATGCCATCAAGGACCCAGATTCTTTCTACTTTTCTGCTCTGCCATCTTTATCAAGCAAGTTTTGTTCTCATAATACAGGGATTGTGTCCATTTCCCAGGAAGGAAAATGAGAGAAGAGAAAAAATCAAAGGATGGGACCATTGCAGAAAAAGAAATTTTCCTGGGAGCCCTAGCCAGCAGACTTCAACTTACCACTCATCGTCCAGGTCTGTGTCACATGGACTGCCCTAGGGCCTAAGGGCAAAAGTTTGAGGACAGGCTGGTGGGGTGGTGCAGCAGTTAAGTTCATGTGTTCTGCTTTAGCAGCCTGGGGTTTGCTGGTTCAGATCCCAGACGCAGACCTATACACCCCTTATCAAGCCATGCTATGGCAGGCATTCCACATATAAAATGTAGGAAGACAGGCACAGATGTTAGCTCAGTGCCACTCTTCCTCAGCAAAAAGAGGAGGATTGGTGCCGGATGTTAGCTTAGGGCTAACCTTTTTTAAAAAAAGAAAGGCAAAAAAAAAGTTTGAGAACGTATCTTAGGTCAGCCGATAAATGATATCTACCATAAGTATTATCTTATAATACTTAATCTTCTTTGAATATATTACAAAGCCTTCTCATTTCTAATTTTGTGAATTTATGTTTTCTCTGATTTAGCTTTAGATTTTCCAAGTATCTATCTGTTTTTATTATTATTAGTTTTGTTTGAAAAAATCAGTATGGGGACTTCATCTGATGACGATGAAGTAACAGGAACTGGATTTACTCTCTCACCTGAAACAATTAAAAATCAGTGCAAAATATATTAAACAATGATTTTCAGACTTTTGACAACAGGCAGCACAGGCAGGTGACACCTGAGAGAGCAGATGTCATGTAGTTAAGCAGTTTGCAAGCAGCAGCCTGTTGGCAGCTGCTAGGTTAATTTCCCACACTTCCATAGGCTGGGACAGAAAGGAAACAATCAGCCAAAATGGACAGTTTGGTACATAGAAGAATAGTAACAACTTGGAGCTGATTTTCCAAACTTCACTTCCCACAGGGCAACGCCATGAGGGCCACGTGTTACCTATACACGTACTGGAGTGCATTACAGCAGTAGCCTGAACTTAGGAGATGCCCCCCACACACACACCCCCAATCTTACTAAGGGACAACTAGCAAGGCCGGCCAAACTCTGCCCTGGAGAAAGGCATATTTATTGTCCTGGTCAGAAATCTCCCCTCTGCCCCAGTGGGAGAACTATCTCTATGTTCTAAGGTTGTTTGCTATGCAAATATCCTTGAAAACATAGTTCAGGACAAAAGCTGTCACAACACATGTAGAAATGCCATGGAGAATTGCCTTTCAACAGGGAAAACAAACAAACTGAGCCCTACAATTGCTCCAGTTTACTGCCTGGAGAGAGTTGCCAGGGTGCAGTGCAAGGAGGGCCAACCCAAGCAATTTTATTTGTAGAAGCTCAAAACTTGAAACCACCTAAACGTTCATCGACAGATAAATAAACAAATTTTAGTATATATATAAAATAGAATGGCACTCAACAATAAAAAGAAATGAATTATTGACACACATGACAAAAAACAAATAATTATGCTGAGTGAAAGAAGTCAGACATAAAAAGAGTACATGCTAGATAATATTCTAGAAATTGCAAACCAACTATATCAGAAAGCAAATCCACAGTTGCTGGGATTGAGGCAGAGAGGGATTACAAAATGAACTTTGAAGGTGACAGATTTGTTTGTTATCTTGATTATGGTAGTGGTTTCATAAGGGTACATCAGTTATGTTGAAACATCAGTTTGTACATTTAAATGTGTGCAATTTATTTTATGTAAATTATACCTTAATAAAACTGTTAAAGTGGAAAAAAATATGGAGACTGGATTTATTTATAAAATTTTACTGTATTCTAATTGATTTCTGTTTTCCTTTTTCCTTCCTTATTTTTGTGTTTTATTTCAGACTTCTTGAATTGAGTGCTTAGTACACGATTTTTCTCAATTAGTAATGACAATACTTCATGAAATGAATTTGCTTAACAGTGTAGCTCTCACCACTTAGTCTATAATTTTAGGTTTGAATTTTGCCTTGAACTGATAGCTATTCGGAAAAGTTATTTTAGAATTCAGAGGGTGGAGCTTTTAGTATTAATGACTGCATTGCATTTTGGCTAGCTAACCTTACCTGCAATGTCTGGTGCTGTTGTTGTTTGTTAGTTGTTCAGAATTTTATGTGGCCCCAGTTGTTGCTGCACCCGAATCTCCTTTACCAGGCCAGTGAAACCATGTCCTAGCTGCTGTCAGTGTTGGCAATTAAGGGCTCACCATTGCCCTTTTCTCAGGAGAATTGCCCTCAGCCAACAGGGCCCAGCTCATCCAAGAGGTTAGGTCCTTCCCATCTAAGGCAGCCCATAATCACTCGATGATTGACTTATGGAGAGATACAAAAGTCCAGCCCCCTCATCTCAAAGTGAAAGAAATCGTGGATGCAATTATGCTCCAGAGGTCTCCTTCCCCATCATGCTAAGTCTAGAATTTACTGAGACCACTTCCTTGCTCAGCCCTTTCCCCATTCCTATCCTGCTTCTCTCACTCCCTTACATGGTTGGGTTATTTTCCCCCTGAAAACACTCACTCCCTCAATAAATCACAGGCATCCAAATTTCTGTCTCATGCTCCACTTCTAGAGATTCCAAACTAAGATATCATTTTATTTATTTTTATATATTTATCTTTTAAAGATTAGCACCTGAGCTAACAACTGTTGCTAATCTTTTTTTAAATTTTCTCCCCAAAGCCCCCCAGTACATAGTTGTAGATTCTGGTTGTGAGTGCCTCTGGTTGTGCTATATGGGACCTCACCTCAGCATGGCCTGATGAACAGTGCCATGTCTGCGCCCAGGATCCAAACTGGACCTGGGCTGTGGAAGCAGAGCGTTCGAACTCAACGACTTGGCCACGAGGCCAGCCCCGTAAGATACCATTTAAGAATTAACTTTTATAAGTGCCTCATAGATGCTCTAACAAGAATGTGTATGTAAGATCTATGTTTATACACATATACCTATATATTTATACATACATATTATTTTGGTCATATTTTGAAGTAGCAATGGTGGTTTCTTTCCCCAAGGTATGCTTGTTTCCATTTCTTCCCTCAACATCCAAGCAGCAGCAGTAGCTTTCTATGTGCATTGCTGTAGGGAAAGATGGATACAGCTTAGATTTAGGAGTCAAAATCATTTTTATGCTTTTCCAAATAGACCCTTGAAATGCATAACAGAGGAAATAATTTTGATAGCAAAGGTGTTCACCTACGAGACCCACCCTATTCTTCCTCATCTCAATAAATGCCAGCACCATTTACTAAACTGTTAAAATGAAAATCGTGGAGCTGTACTTGACCTTGCTTTTCCTTTCACAATGAACATCCAATCTTTAAGCAAATCCCCTCAGCTTTACCTTCAAAATATAACCCAAATCCAATATTTTCTCAGCATCTCCACTACCATACCTCTCTCTCACTTGGATTACGGCTATTGCCTCCTAATTTAACTCCTGCTTCCATTCTTGCCTCCACTCTCATAAATTTCCCTCAACAACAACCAGACTAATCTTTTTAAAATGTAAATGAGATCATATCACTCCTCTGTCTGGAACTCTTCATAAACTTCTGATCCCACTTGGAAGAAAATACAAAATCTTTATATGCTCTGGTACCAAATTTTTCCTCCAATCTTTTGTCTTTTTGCATTTCCACTCACTTAACTCCAGCCACACTTGTTTCCTCGATACTAATGCATCGTCCTGCATGAGAACCTTTGCACTTTCCGGAACAACTTTTTCCCTGTACATCTAAGTGACTCTCCCTATTTAACTTATGTCTCTGCTTAAGCGTCACTTCCTCCAGGAAGGCTTTCTTGATCACCATTCTTAAGTGTATACTTCATCCCTATCTGTTTTCCAACTGTACTTTAGTTTTCTGCAGTGCACCTTTAAACTACTACCTTATATTATGGAGCTCTCATGTTTGTTGTCCACCTCCTCCACTTAATGAAGGCTTAGAAAAGACGTAACTGTTTTTTTTTTTACTGTTGTTTCTTTCTCATATCTAACAGTGCCTAACACATAACAACTCATTCTATAAATGAAGGATAAATGAATGAATGACTCAAACCAACACCACATTTTGTTTAGTTCTAAATTGGATCGTGAATGTTTTGTTAGTTTGTTTTTTCTTGAAGTTTCTGACATTGTTTTCTTTCTTTCTTTCTTTCTTTCTTTCTTTTTGATAAGTAGCATTTGCTTATCTCACATTATCCCCAGTATGTTTAATTTTAACCATTTCATTTATTCTTTAATTTTATTCTTCTTGAACTCCACAGACTTTTGGCTCTAATTTAGACTTTTGTCTGCATATTTAGACCATACATTCTTATACAGATATTTAATTGATCCTTAAGTTTTGAAGGCCCATTTTTATTCCCTTGGGCTGTTAAAGTGAAAATTTTGGACTTGTACTTGACCCTGCTCTTTCTTTCACATTGCACATCCAATATTGTATCAAATCCTTTCAGCTTCACCTTCAAAATATAACCAAACTGCAATATTTTCTCAATTCATCCACTACCAGACTTATCTTCTATCTGAATTACTGCCATTACCTTTTTATGTCCTCAATTTAGTATAAATTTGCAGTCACATTGTCTTTGTTTTGAAATTTTTTTTTCCAGGGATACCTTCCAGGAACCTTCCATCCTTCTCCAATTTGGACAGATTGCTCTTTAGGCCTGCTGGATAGTGGTCTCCTCAGTTCTTGCCTTGATTTCCATTCACCTTTTCTGGAAACAGTTTCTTAATGACTCTTAGTTAATCCATTGTTTTTCCAAAGTGTGTCCTCAACTCAATCTCTTTCCCCCTCACTCTCTCATGCACAGCCCCTCCCCCTCCACTTCTAATATCTTACCTTTCTCCTTAGATCTTTTTTGATTCGTCTGCATCAGCTCTCTATGGGAGTATTCAATGTTAACATTTGTTTGTCCCTCGTGTATGTTTTTTCTTTCATAATTCCTCCTATCCCAAAATTTCTGTTTTCTCTAATTTAGTCTCTATGTGAGCTACATTTAGTCAGATATTGGGACATTTAGATTAATCATTTATCTCTTAGATTTTTTTTTTTTTTTTTGTATGTGGGATGCCACTACAGCATGGCTTGACCAGCAGTGTGTACGTCTGCACCTGGGATCTGAACCCATGAACCCCAGGCTGCTAAAGTGGAGCATGTGAATTTAACCACTAAGCCATTGGGCCAGCTCCCAATTGCATATTTTATTTCCAGTAGTTTTTAAATTTTTTTAATTGCTACTTTTGTGTAACATACAATTATGTTTTCATGGATGTGATATCTTAGTGAATGTCTTTAAAGACGGTAGACAATTTTTTTCATATCTTCTGAAAATTACCTTAGTTTCCTCCTAGGGCAGTCTTTACTTTTTATTTTGATCTTTTACTTTCAAATATCTTGATTATTAGCTCATGATGATAATATGAATAAGGTCTTGGTTATTGATTCATAAATAATAGGAAAGAGGAAAGAATATACTCTATATGTGCATAGAATATGTTGACCGACTCTTTTAAGGGTAGAGTCAGGGACCTGGCTTTTATGCTGAGTATGCCTTAAATTCCAGAATTAGAAGAGATTTGTGCTGGGATACCAACATCCATACTTGCTCTTTTACTTCTCACCAGAATTCTATTGAGTTCTTTAGAGCCCTGTACTCTGTGGAAGTTTTATTGGGTACAAACAGCAGCAGGCTGTTCTGCATGTGGAAGTTTGGGGAGAGGGTGTCAAATGCCTAGGGCTCAGTCATACATGACACTTCCATGTTCAAATCTGGACTCCCTCCTCTTTATTTCCTCTATTAGGATTGTACGATGGATTCCCACAGCTGGCTCTATCTGTTAGAATTCTTCAGTTCTCTTACTTTCTTCCAGATATTTGATGAAAACCTTGTCTGCTGATACCCTGGCTTCCTGTTCCCTTTGTTGGTGTAGTAATGTACAATTTTAAGAATTCTATCATTATCATTGTAATCCAATTTGGGGGAGAGAGGAGATAAGCTTGGTTTCAGTCTACGCTTGTTGACCCAGAATCATTATTGTTGCTGCTTTTTTTTTTTTTTTGATGTAACCAAATATTTGATCCAAGTGTTATTATCTCCCTCTAATAAGAAATAAAAAGTCGATCAGATTTTAGTCCTAGAGTCATTTCTGACCCTCACAGGAGGTCTTGGCCAGTGCACTTCTGTGGACCTCAAACCCAATACCTGTAAAGTCGAGCAGCTCATATAGAGGGAGTTCTAAATTTTTACCTCTAAAATTATGATTCTACTATAAAATTTTTATTAATAAGTTTAAAAATATTCTTCTGGTTATCATAGATTGCTTTCTGACTGTATATTCTAGAAAGACAAAGCAAGAATTAGAAGACTTTGTTTTATTAAACAAGAAAAGAAGAATCTCCTTCTTCAAAAAAAGAATCCTCTTTCCATTACAAATTGTATTCTGAGGAAGGAAACCAGCTGCTATTAAAACAGTTAAAGTTTTATTTATAGGCAAAAAGAATGACAGCTCAATTCATTTTAAGGAGAAGTCATGCCAAAAGCTCATAAGAAAAGATTCTCTCCTTTGCGAATGTTTATATTGCTCTCTGAATCTTTTTCCAATTATGAGAACCAGAGAGCGTCTCGTGTTCAGTGACATGTTTGCTTTTGATCACAGCATGTTCATAACAATGTCATGGATTTTGGGTCAATAGGCTACAAATGAAATCTCAGATTCTTATTCTTAAAAGATTTTGGGTTCTTTTTGGTGCTAGGGAGATAGAGGGACACAGAAAGTCAGTTGTAGTATTTTTTAAGAACAAATTGAAACTGAAAATTGAAACATCAGTTGAAACTGATTATCTTCATTGGTTTTTACTTTGAGGACCCTGGCTTAATCTGAGTTAGCAGCCTGCTCTTTAACATGTCTGTAAATTTGACATTACTTGAAAAACTAATGAAGCACATATTAGTTCCCATTTCCCCTTTGGAGATAAAGTGCTGTGAATGGATGAAGCGGTGTCTAGAATACACGTTAGTAAATTCCAGCACATATAAGTGAGAAGTTTTATTCCATGGGCATATAGGAGAATTGTAAGGAAGCATGACTACATCAGAAAACATAATTGGCTCTGTTATAATTGGACCCTAGAGGAAAACTCTCCTACAGCTTGAGGTTTTTCTCCTGGGAATAAGAAAACCATGGCTCCTTTCTTGCCAGTTTCATTCCTATACACCTTTAGCATCAATTTAAACTGCAGAGATGGTGGTACTAAAATATCAATTAGGGAAAAAAGTTAACTAAACCTCATAAAATAATATCTTCATAAATCTGATCCTGTGAGATTAAGTTGTGTATTTTTGGACAAACTCGTTTTCATTTTATTGAATAATTTAACCTATGTTTATATTATGTATATTTCAAAAGCGATTTTAAGGCTATGGGAAGATAAATAAAATTATTTCCAATGATAACATATTAATTTGATATTATTTACAGAACTAGGATAGTTAAACTGGAATCACAGGATTGAAGGAATCTATACTTTTCATGAAGAATTGTTGCTTTCTTTGAGTGACAGATTGTTTCTACTTTTATGTATTACTAAAGTAGGATATTTAGAAAATTAAGATATCAATTCTCACATTCACTATATGAATAAGTTTGTGTTATAGTTTTTTTTGAATAGTTTTTTTTGACAAATTTAGTCTCTTTAATTGTTCTTTCTTCTTTAGTTCCAAATCTCTCTCTTCCTCAACTCAGCACAAGCCTCATTACGTTGATCTCCTTGTCTGTTTTGTGCATGTAGCATTTTTCTCACTCTTGTGAAAGTCCCAGTGGATCATATTTTATTAGTTTTGTTGTTCCACTACTTAGATTGGTACTTGCTAAGGGCTAGATAGAGTTGTTGAATTTATTACTGTTATCTAGATTTTTTTAAAAAAACTAGTTCTTTTTAGTCATTTTCTCTTTTCTCTAAATTCATAGAGGACTGTAAAAAATAATAAGATAATATTGCTCTTTGAAAGCTGCTGAAAAGCATCAAACAATGAGTAAATTGTAACAAATAAATCAAATCAACCTAGATTTTGACAAATCCAAGCAATAGCTAAGACTTTTAATAATTATAAGAAGAAATTTTACTTTTTAGGAGAAGTTTCATAAACAACAAATTATCATTGCAAAGCACTTTAAACACAAAAATGGCTAAATATTGTATATAAATGTATTAATGTTTGTAAGCTGGTTTATTAAGTGTTTCAATAACCTCAAAATGGCTAAAGTAAGAGGACCACACCTTGTCCTAATAAACACATTTATCATTTTCTTAAACAATTCTCTTACTTTCATACCTTATTTTTCATTCTCACTTTCTTCAAAAATCTTTGTGGGGCCACTTCCGTAAAGAAAGCAATTTCTGAGATACAACCATTTGAAACTAATAATTATCAGATTATGAAAACAGAAAAGAATTATTTAGCCAATGCCTTTTTAAAAATCAGCTGAACACTGATCTGCTCACATTTCCTCCTACTTTCCTCTAAATTCCTCTCTTTGTCCATAATCTTTGGTTTCTGTTAAAGAGCCTATTCTTATACTGTTTGAACCTTGTCTTTCACCCACCACATCCTGCTACTTTGCAGGTAACCATGACGATATTTGTCAGTACTAAGGTTATGTGCCATATAAAATGCAGCCATGCTGTCTTAAATTTATTAGCAAGCACACTTTTCCCAAAATACACACACACTTACACACAAACATCATATTAAAACTGCATGATATTTGGGAATTCTTAACAGATTGATTGTATAACAAAATGACTTAATGAGTGTGAAAAGATCATGATTCTTTTGTTGGAAACAAACAAAAGCATATGAATCTTTGTAATGCAAAAATAGTATCTTAATTTTTTCTAAATTATTCCAAACACTGTCACTTCTTCAGCATCTGCCTCCCTAAGATTTACATTATTAGAAATATTTGCTAATTAATAATCACAGTAAAGTTGGAGGTAGATATATTTTCTGCTAAAAAATTACTAATAATTATTAGTTGCTTAATATTTCTAATCAGACGACAGTGTCACAGCATAAAGACATTGGTCAAGAAGTGAGAAGATCGAGATTCAGATTCTGGGCAACCATAGAAATCACTGGATCAACCATTCACGGCTTCTTAACATATAGACTATATCCTACAATTTTGTTAACCATTAGGATTAAGGATTCAGTTAGTCACCTCTTTACTGTCAATTCAAATATCTCTCACTCTAGCTTCTCTACAGATCTCCAGTTCAATACTGAGCTCAAATAAAATCATAAAACTCATCAGAAAGGGATCTGTTTTTGAGCTCTAGTGGAAACACTAACCTGGATACTGAGAACGAAAGAAAGATGTTAGATGTCAACTCAGAACTTGGAGGATTTACAGTTAAGTTAGAGACATGATGTCATATTAAACCTTTTTTAAAAAATGGTTTCTTTCCTTATTATACTAGCATATATTCAGTGATCACATCTCTTAGATGTGCCCAAAAGTGCCCAAAAGGACACTTAGATGTGTCCAAAAGGATTTAATACCTATCCTTTTCAAGCTTTCCAAAAAATTAGGGAAGATGGAACACTTCCTAACACATTCTACAAGGCCAACATCATGCTGATACCAAAACCTGACAAGGACACCACGAAAAAAGAGAACTACAGGCCAATATCACTGATGAACATAGATGCAAAGATTCTAAACAAAATTTTGGCAACCAGAATTCAGCAATTCATCAAAAGAATCATACATCAGGATCAGGTGGGATTCATACCAGGGATACAGGGATGGTTCAACATCTGCAAATCAATCAACGTGATACACCACATCAACAAACTGAGGAATAAAAACCACATGATCATCTCAATAGATGCAGAGAAGGCATTTGACAAGATCCAACAGCCATTTATGATAAAAACTCTGAACAAAATGGGCATAGAAGGAAACTACCTCAACATAATAAAGGCCATATATGACAAACCCATAGCCAACATCATACTCAATGGGCAAAAACCGAATGCCATCCACCTGAAAACAGGAATGAGACAAGGATGCCCTCTATCACCACTCTTATTTAACATAGTACTGGAGGTCCTGGCCAGAGCAATCAGGCAAGAAAAAGGAATAAAAGGAATCCAAATAGGGAGGGAAGAAGTGAAACTCTTGCTGTTTGCAGACAACATGATCTTATATATAGAAAACCCGAAAGAATCCAGTGGAAAACTCTTAGAAGTAATCAACAACTACAGCAATGTTGCAGGGTACAAAATCAATTTGCATAAATCAGTAGCATTTCTATATTCTAATAACGAACCAACAGAAAAAGAACTCAAGAACACATTACCACTCACAATCGCAACAAAAAGAATAAAATACCTCAGGGTAAATTTAACTAAGAAAGGGAAACACCTATACAATGAAAATTACACGGCCTTTCTGAGAGAATTGGATGACGACATAAGGAGATGGACAGACATTCCATGTACATGGATTGGAAGAATAAACATAGTTAAAATGTCCGTTCTACCTAAAGCAATCTACAGATTCAACGCCATCCCAATCAGAATCCCAATGACATTCTTTACAGAATTAGAACAAAGAATCCTAAAATTCATATGGGGCAACAAAAGACCCCGAATTTCTAAAGCAATCCTGAGAAAAAAGAGCAAAGCTAGAGGCATCACAATCCCTGACTTCAAAACTTACTACAAAGCTACAGTAATCAAAACAGCGTGGTACTGGTACAAAAACAGGTGCACAGACCAATGGAACAGAATTGAAAGCCCAGAAATAAAACCACACATCTATGGACAGCTTATCTTCAACAAAGGAGCTGAGGGCATACAATGGAGAAAAGAAAGTCTTTTCAACAAATGGTGCTGGGAAAACTGGAAAGCCACATGTAAAAGAATGAAAATTGACCATTCTTTTTCACCATTCACCAAAATAAACTCAAAATGGATTAAAGACCTAAGGGTGAGACCTGAAACCATAAGGCTTCTAGAAGAAAACATAGGCAGTACACTCTTTGACATCAGTATTAAAAGGATATTTTTGGACACCATGTCTTCTCAGAGAAGGGAAAGAATAGAAAGAGTAAACAAATGGGACTTCATCAGATTAAAGAGCTTCTTCAAGGCAAATGAAAACAGGATTGAAACAAAAAAACAACCCGCTAACTGGGAAAAAAATATTTGCAAGTCATATATCTGACAAAGGCTTAATATTCATAATATATAAAGAACTCTCACAACTCAATAAGAAAAAATCAAACAACCCAATCAAAAAATGGGCTGGAGACATGAACAGACATTTCTACAAAGAAGATATATGGATGGCCAATAGGCACATGAAAAGATGCTCATCATCACTGATCATCAGGGAAATGCAAATCAAAACTACACTAGGATATCACCTTACACCCATTAGAATGACAAAAATATCTAAAACTAATAGTAACAAATGTTGGAGAGGTTGTAGAGAAAAAGGAACCCTCACACACTGCTGGTGGGAATGCAAACTGGTGCAGCCACTATGGAAAACAGTATGGAGATTCCTCAAAATATTAAAAATAGAGCTACCATGCGATCCAGCCATCCCACTACTGGGTATTTATCCAAAGAGCCTGAAGTCAGCAATCCCAAAAGTCCTATGTACCCCAATGTTCACTGCAGCACTGTTTACAATAGCCAAGACATGGAAGCAACCTAAGTGCCCATCAACAGAAGAATGGATAAAAGAAGATGTGGTACATATATACAATGGAATACTACTCAGCTGCAAAGCAGAACAAAATCATTCCACTTGCAATAACATGGATGGACCTTGAGGGAATTATGTTAAGTGAAATAAGCCAGCTAGAGAAGGATAATCTGTGTATGAGTCCACTCATATGAGGAATGTAAAAATGTGGACAAAGAGAACAGATTAGTGGCTACCAGGAGAAAGGTGGGATGGGGGGTTGGGCACAAAGGGTGAAGTTGTGCACCTACAACACGAATGACAAACATTAATGTACAACTGAAATTTCACAAGATTGTAACCTATCATTAACTCAATTAAAAAAAGAAAAAAAAACCGGTTTCTTTCCTTATTATACTAGTATACATTCAGTGATCATATCTCTTAGATGTGCCCAAAAGTAAGACACAATGCCAGCCCGCAGGGACCTCATATTCTATGATCCCCTTCTTTCTCCTTCTACTGCGCTCCTTAGTTCGTTACATCAATACTAGAGTCATTATCCTTTTCTTGAAATTCTTCTGGTGTCAATTAATTATGTAACCAAGTAAACCCTTGAAAACAAATTTTCCAACATATCACCAAGTGTAAAAGCTTTCAGCAGAATAAAGTTTGTTGTTGAAGGGCCTCCAAAACCTAGTACTCAGTAAATCTTGTGTTATTCTATCACCATGCTTTTGCCAAAGTTTTGCCTTCTACTTGGCACTTCCTGTTGTTTACAGTTTATTAATATTTCAAGACTAGTTCAGGCTACAACTGCTCTTTGAAGCTTTCTAAGACATTCAGAATGATACGATTAATGAAAAATAATAACAACAATAATAGTATCTAATAATTGGAGAACAGGTCTGTGCTCCCTCATATGCACCATGATCAGTGCCTTATACATGTCACCTCACAATCCCTGTATGAGCTTTCTATTACTGTTGTAACAAATTGCCACAAATGTGTTATCTACAGTTCTGTAGGTTAGAAGTCTAAGGGATATCATTGGCTAAAATCAAGAGGTGGGCAGGGCTGGGTTCCTTTGTACAGACTCTCAGGAGAACCGTTTCTTTGACTTTTCCAGCTTCTAGAGGAGCCATTGTATCACCCAGCTGTTTCAGAGCATATCAGTTGTAGGAGAGCAATGGTTAAAAACTTGAGCTCTAGATTCAGAAAACCTGTGTTTGAATCCTGAACCCTGTGTGACCTTGAGAAGTTTCCTTTAATGATTCAGTTTCCTCTTCTTTAAAACAGGGATAATAATGGTCCTTATCTCAAGGGGAAGTTAAGAGGATTAAATGAGTTAATCCGTGTAAGGACTTCTAACAGCTGTTGGGATATAGACGTACTCAAGAAATATCAGCATTTCTTGTTATTACTATCATTATTAGACAAAACTGTAGAGACATCAAGGCTGTTGCTAGGAGAGTGGGCAACATGACCTTGGGGTGAATTAAAGTGTAGAGTAGAATATTGATGATAGATCTCTATCAATAAGTAAAAGCAAAAGATATTTTTAGTACTTTGCAACTGTGAATAGTTGAAGAGTGGAAATAATGATCATTAAATATTTCTTAGGATGCTTCTATGTGGTGGATAATATAGAGCACAATCTGGAGTCTAAAAAAAATTCTCTAATGATGTTCATTTGTCTTCAAGGCTACTTGGATTGGTTTTGTGTTTTCTTTTGTCTTAGGCTGGGTTCCTTGGCATTTGATCCTGAGATTAGGATTCTTGTTCAAGTGATTTCTTAGGAAAAGGGAAGTGATGGGAGCAGGATAGGGCAAGAATGTGGTCTCAGTTATAAGCTAGTTTCATTCTGAGACTCCTGGAAGGCTCTGAGCAAAAATTGGATTAACAAGTTATTTCCATATGGAACAACAGGAGCAGCCATTGTATGCTCCCATGCCATCAAATCCAGGTCTGGGTGAGGGATAGCCTTCCAGGTGAGATATCTACACTGCAGTAATTCTTAGGAGAAGAGGGCAGCTGTGAGTTGACATCAGCTAACACAAACAGCGGCTGGTAGAAAGGCGCACTGGCCACAAAAGGGGCTCTGAGAAGGTTACCAATACCATCCACTACATATTTGAGTTCTTTTCTGTGCATTAGGGTCTTCCCACTCATATTGCCCTCTACTCCTCCAGACTGCCTATGAAGCTAAAGAAGAAAAAGTCTTCTGCTGCTGTATTCAGGTTAGAAATAAAGATATATATGTTCTTTCTTTCTGGTTCCACTAATCTGAGGGCGATAAAAAAGAAGCAATGGCAATAACAGAAAAATAACTCCCTTGATAAGCCCTGTGGGGACTGGAATTGGCCACCCCAAGACACGTCTCTTTGGCATGATGATTATTTGAGGCTGGTTCCTTTGCAGACAGGAAAGCCACTGAAAAGTAAAATTTACTTACCCTTTGTAAGAGACATTTACATTGTAAAGGAACTCTCCATCTGTAAAGATATCTCTAGAAACTCTTAATCAATGGGGAAGGCAAGGACTTAAATCTGAATTTGTTTATTGTGCTTGTCTGGTAACCTCCTGTAACTGACTTCCCTCCCCCTCCCAACGTTGGCATTTCTTTAAGGATTAAGCATCTTTCCTTAGGCTAGGAACTGATTGCTGCGTTCGCCTGTGACCACCCAGCTCAAGACAATAGACTTGCCTCCTGCCGTGTCCATCAAACGCTGTGCCAACAGGGCAATCTTGTGACTATTGTGGGAGGGACATTTCAATCATATGTGAAACACCCTGTTTGGGGGTATATAACCACTCCGTGCACCCCACTTCTTCAGTGCCCTTTCTTCCTTCGGGAAGAAAGTTCCCAGGCCATGGTCCTCATAAAGCTTTAATTTTCTCTTGCTATTCTGTCTCATGTGAATTTAACTCGTTCTCCAGCCAGATGAACCCACATTGGATAGAGGAAAAGTCTTCCTCCCTACAACCCCATTAGGAGAATATCTGTAACTCCCACCCCCTCCCTCCTGGTTCTAGGGTATCTCATGTGTACTTCCATAACTTCTTTTTTTCTACTTTAAAGTGCGTGCCATTTCTCTCTGTATTATTTCTGTCTTTGTACAGGTAGCCTGTCTCCAACCTTTTCTAATCCTGCTTTCTGATCTTTGTGTGGTTATAGTTACATTTATATGTTTCTCCCAATAGTCAGTATACCAAACTGGGTCTATATTTCTCTCTCTGTTGTTACATTTTATAAGCCAACTAATTGTATTCAAATAATTGCCACCATGAAGTGCTGTCCTGTGTTATCTGTCTTCCACAAAGACTATGGTAGGATAACATTTAATAAGCTGTTATAAGTACACAGCACTTTTTATCACTTTACATGGATAATCTCACTTATTCCTCACAACAATCTAATAAAGTAATCAATCTTATTACATCATTACCTAGCTGAGGAAATGAAAACATCAAAAAGAGAGAGAATTTTTTAAGATAAAATACCTAGGAAGTATAAAAGCTGAGATTCAAACTTCAAGGCTGTCTGTCTCAGAATCCATGTCCTAAATGAATCTAAAAGAAATATACTACCTCCTCTTCCTTTTTTTTTTCTTATAACCTTTTCATCTTTTGGGCTTACATATAAATTCTAGAGGGTAAAGGGCAATCTGCATGGAATTATTGTACTCAAAACAAGCCAATCCAAAACATTGTCCTTGGACCAAGTTCTCTCACAGTTCAAAGCCAAATTCTTCCCAATTTAGGGCTTAATCTAAAAGTTTTAAAGTTGATGCTTATTCTTGGTTGATTTAAATGTCTTAAACTTGCAAGCCAGTGGATAGCCTCAGAGAATCAGAAGCCCTCTCACAAATAGACCCCTGTATGACTCTCCTACCAGTTCTTCAAACTTAACACTTCCCAACTCACTTGATTTTTGTATCCCTGCTATATCTCACATTCATTTTCTTACACGTCATCTTGATTCAGCAAATATTTCAAAGGTAAACTTTAAGGATCTGCTCAGAGGAAAATGATCCAATTAGACAGTGTGGAGAAAAAGAGGAATGAAGAATAATGAGAAGCCTAAATAATAAAGGTAAATCTGAATAAACATTGGCTTTATAAAACAATAAAAACAATATCTTATGGAGTTTTAAATACTTGTTAATAATAACACATAATGTGAGAATAGCATAAATCCAGTTAATATGTTCCAATATCTTTGCATTGTCTAGGAAACGCTAAGAGTATTAGTTTATATTGAACTTTAATAAGTCAGTAATGTAATCACTAGAGTAACCACTAAAAGAATAATAAAAGAATATGTAATCATCAGTATAACAAAGCAGACAACATAAGTAATAAGAAAATAAAAGAAGGTAGGAAATGAGAAAAATATGCACAAAAGAGATAGACAAATAGAAGGCAGAGAGTAATGTGGTAGATTTGAACTCAAACGTAGTGGTAATTACAGTAAATGTAAATAGGCTAAACACTCCAATTAACTAAGATTGTTAGACTGGATGTTTAAAACATCAAAAAAGCCTATGCTGTTTACAAAAGACATTTTTGAAATAAAAAACATAAAGGAAGATTGAAAGCAAAAGGATGGAAAAACTACATATGCAAACACTAAAAGAAAACTGACATAGCTATACTATAAGAAGCATTATTACCAATGAAGAGAATATTTCATAAAGGTTCAATTCATTAGGAAGATACAGCAATCCTAGACTTTTACATACCTAATAACATTGCCTAAAAATATATAAAACTAATCCACAATCATAAGTGGAAATTTTAATACACATCTCTATGAAACTAATAGATAAAAATCAATAAGAATACAGAAGATTTGAACACCACTAACAAAGTTGACCTAATATATTAATAAACATTACATCTATACTATAGAATTCACATTCAAGTTCACACTGACTGTTCAACAAAATCGATGTTATGTTGGGCCAAGAAAGTCCCCACACTCTATTTAAAGTACTAAGACAATACAAAGTATTTTCTCTGATCACAGAGCAATGAAGCTAGAAATCAAGAGAAAGAAGACCACCAGAAAATTCTCATAGGTTTGAAAATTAAGCAATAATCTTCCAAACAACCCATATGAAATCACAATCAAAATTTAGAAAATATTTTAACTGGAATAATAATAAAATACTTCATATCAAAACATATGGGATGCAGCTAAAGCCACACTTGAAAATTTATAGAGAAGAAAAAAACCTCAAAAATCAATAATCTAGCAAAAGTTAACAAGGAAATAGTGGAATTAAATGAAAAATTAGGCCAGGTGGATTTAATAGATATATATATAGAACACCCATCCAAAAACAGCAGAATATGCATTCTTCTCAAGTGCTTATGGAATATTCTCAAGGATAGACCATATTTTGGGAAACAAGGCAAATCTCAATAAATTTAAGAAGATCGAAATCATATCTAGTATCTTTTCCAACCATAATGTTATGAAACCAGAAATCAATTACAAGAAAAAAGTTGAAAAATGTGGAGACTATCAACATGCTACTAAACAACCAGTGTATCAGCAAAGAAATAAAGGGAAAAATCAAAAAACATCTGGAGACAAATGAAAATGAAAATATACCATACCAACTCATATGGAACAAAGCAAAAGGGGTCCTAAGAAGGAAATTTATAGCAATACAGGCCCTCATTAACAAGCAAGAAAAAGCTCAAATAAACAATCTTAAACTACACCTAACAGAATTAGAAAAAGAGGAACAAATAAAGCCCAAACTCAGCAGAAGGAAGGAAATAATAAAAATTAGAGCAGAAATAAATGAAATTGAAACAAAAAAGATTGTAGGAAAGATCAATGAAACAAGGATCTTGTTCTTTGAGAAGATAAACAAAATTGGCAAACCCTTAGCCAGACTCATTAAGAAAAAAAGAGAGAAGGCTCAAATAAATAAAATTAGAAATGAAAGAGGAGAAATTACAACAGATACCATAGAAATACAAAAGATTATAAGAGAATATTATGAAAATCTATATGCCAACAAACTGGACAATCTAGAAGAAATGGATAAATTCTTAGACTCTTACAACCTCCCCAAACTGCATCAAGTAGAAATAGAAAATCTGAATAGATCAATCACAAGTAAAGAGATTTAAACCGTAATCAAAAACCTCCCAAAAGATAAAAGTCCAGGGCCAGATGGATTCTCTGGAGAAGTCTTCCAAACACTCAAAGAAGATTTATTATCTATCCTCAAACTATTCCAAACAATTGAGGTAGATGGAAAAATTCCTAACACATTCTATGAGGCCAACATCACCCTGATACCAAAGCCAGACAGGACAACACAAGAAGGTAAATTACAGGTCAATATTGCTGATGAACAGACATGCAAAAATCCTCAACAAAATACTGGCAAGCTGAATATAGCAATACATTAAAAAGATCATACACCATGATCAAGTGGGATTCATACCAGGGACACCGGGATAGTTCAACATTGGCAAATCAATCGATGTGATACATCATGTTAACAAAATGAGGAAGAAAAAGCACATGATCCTCTCGATAGATGCAGAGAAAGAATTTGACAAGATCCTACACACATTCATGATAATAACTGTCAATAAAATCAGTATAGAAGGAAAGTACATCAACATAATAAAGGCTTATGTGACAAACCCACAGCCAGCATCATACTCACTGTGGAAAAACTGAAAGTCATCCCTCTGAGAACAGGAACAAGACAAGGGTGCCCACTCTCACCACTCTTATTCAACATAGTACTAGAGGTTTTAGCCAGAGCAATTAGGCAAGAAAAAGAAATAAAAGTAATCCAAATAGGCATTGAAGAAGTGAAACCCTCACTGTTTGCAGATGACATGATTTTATATATAGAAAACTCTAAAGAATCCATCAGAAAACTATTAGAAATAATCAACAACTACAGCAAACTTGCAGGGTACAAAGTCAACTTACAAAAACCAATGGCATTTCTATACTCAACCAACTAAGAGAATGAGAACTCAAGAATACAGTGCCATTTACAATCACAACAAAAAGAATAAAATATCTAGGAATAAATTTAACCAGGGAGGTGAAAGATATATACAAGGAAAACTATAGGACATTACTGAAAGAAATCGATAATGACATAAAGAAATGGAAAGACATTCCATGCACATGGATTGGAAGAATAATCATAGTTAAAATGTTCATACTACCTAAAGCTATCTACAGATTCAATACAATCCCACTCAGAATCCCAATGACATTCTTCACAGAAATAGAACAAAGAATCTTAAAATTCGTATGGGGCAACAAAAGACCCCAAATAGCCAAAGCAATCCTGAGAAACAAGAACAAAGCTGGTGGCAAAGCAATCACCTACTTCAAAATATATCATGAAACCACACTAATCAAAACAGCATGGTACTGGCACAAAAACAGGCACACAGAGCAATGGAACAGAATTGAAAACCCAGAAAAAAACCACATGTCTGTGGACAGCTAATCTTCAACAAAGAGCCAAGAACATACAATGGAGAAAGGAAAACCTCTTCAATAAATGGTGCTGGGAAAACTGGACAGCCACATGCAAAAGAATGAAAGTAGACCACTATCTTTCTCCATACACAAAAATAGACTCAAAATAAACCAAAGACTTGAAGGTAAGACCTGAAACCATAAAACTTCTGGAAAAAGATACAGGCAGTACACTCTTTGACATTGGTCTTATCAGCATCTTTTTGAATACCATGTCTGCTCAGGCAAGGGAAACAAAAGGAAAAATAAACAAGTGGGACTTCGTCAGACTAAAGAGCTTCTGGAAGACAAAAGAAACCAGGATCAAAATGAAAAAACAACCTACCAAATGGGAGAAAATATTTGCAAATCATATATCCAACAAGGAGTTAATCTCCATAATATATAAGGAACTCACACAACTGATATATAAAAGACAAACAGCCCAATCAAAAAGTGAGCAGAGGATATGAGCAGACATTTTTCCAAAGAAGATCTACAGATGGCCAATATGCACATGAAAAGATGTGCAACATCACTAACCATCAGGGGAATGCAAATCAAAACTACACTAAGATAATACCCTACACCCATTAGAATGGCTAACGGGATTTTGTCACCAAGACAAAAAATAACAAATGTTGGAGAGGTTGTGGAGAAAGGCGACCTTCATACACTGCCGGTGGGAATGCAAACTGGTGCAGCCACTATGGAAAACAGTATGGACATTTCTCAAAAGATTAAACATATAAATACTCTATGACTCAGCTATCCCACTACTGGATATTTATCCAAAGAACTTGAAATCAACAATTCAAAAAGAATTATTCACCCCTTTGTTCATGAAAGCATTATTCACAATAGCCAAGACGTGGAAACAACCCTAGTGCCCATCACCTGATGACTGGATAAAGAAGATGTGGTGTATATATACACAATGGAATACTACTCAGCCATAAAAAAGACAAAATCATCCCATTTGGAACCACATGGATGGACCTTAAGGGTATTATGTTAAGTGAAATAAGCCAGTCAGAGAAAGACAAATGCCATATGATTTCACTCATTTGTGGAAGATAAACAAATTTACAGACAAAGAGAACAGTTTAGTGGTTACCAGGGGGTGGGCACAAGTGGCGAAGAAGCACATTTATATGGTGTCTGATAAAAAGTAATGTACAACTGAAATTTCCCAATGTTATAAACTATTATGATCACGATAAAAAGAAATCAATAATCTAGCATCCATCTCAAGAAGCAATGAGAGCACATAGCACTAAGATCTTGGTTTCTAAATTTTATCACTCTGGCAAAAATAAACAAAACAAAAAGTGACAGCTGTTGGAGAGGTTGTGGAGAAAATGGGACCCTCATACACTGTTGGTGGGAATGCAAACTGGTGCAGCCACTATGGAAAACAGTTTGGAGGTTTCTCAAAAAATTAATAATAGAAATACCATATGACCCAGCCATCCAACTACTGGGTATCTACCCAAAGAACTTGAAATCAACAATTCCAACAGTCCCATGCAGCATTATTTACAATAGCCAAGACATGGAAGCAACCTAAGTGCCCATCAACTGATGATTGGATAAAGAAAATATGGTATATATGTATACAATGGAATACTACCCAGCCATAAAAAAACATAAAGTAGTCATGTTCACAACAACATGGATGGACCTTGAGGGTATTATGTTAAGTGAAATAAGCCAGATAGAGAAAGACGAACTCTGTATGACTCCACACATAGGTGGAAGTTAAACATGTGGACAAAGAGAACCTATTGGTGGTTACCAGGGGAAAGGGGGGTTGGGAGGGTGGGCACAAAGGGTGAAGTGATGCACCTACAATATGACTGACAATAATGTACAACTGAAATTTCACAAGGTTGGAAACTATCATAATCTTAATAAAAAGTAAAAAGAAAAAAGAATCCAATTAGAAAATGGGAAAAAGATAGGTAGGAATAGACATTTAATTGTAGGGGAGATACAGATGGCAAATAGATAGTTGAATACATGCTCAATTTTATTAGCTATCAGGAAAATGCAAGTTAAAATCACAATGAGATATTACTACACATCTGTCAGAAGGGCTAAAATAAAAATTAATGACAAAGCCAATTTCTGGTCAGGATGCAGAGAACCTGAATCCGTCATACATTGCTGATGGGAATGTAAAAAGTGCAGCTACGTGGAAAAACAATTTGACAGTTTCTAACAAAAGTAAACATATACTTACCATACAACCAAGCAATTGCACTCCTGGGTGTTTATCCTAAGAAATTAAAACATATATTTACACACAAAAAAATAAATTCTCTTCCTCTTTAAAACGAACCAGAGATCTCTCTCCATGTAGAAGTGCTTGATTAAAGTTAGGAGCAGAAAATGAACAGGTTATACCTGGGATATACTATTGTGCCTAAAAGTAAGAAAGTTCTCTAAGACTAGTGGGATTCAAAAGAACACAGTATTTGAACTGAAGAATTAAAAATTCCCTGAGTAACCTTATTAATGAGAGAGAGACAGACAGAGACAGAGAGAGGAGAGATAAGGGGAAAATGGGAAAGCTTGCATTTACAGAAAAATATCTGTTAATAAACACAGAAGGAATCATAAAATGAGAAAGGCAACCACCTTGCATCAGTCGATCACATCACTGGTAAAGCTGTTGGGTGAAAAATTGTTGGGGAACAGGACAGTTGCAACTCTCAAAATATTACCCTGTGGATGGCTTATCAATTACAAGGCCACAGTTTTTCACAATGAAGAAATTAGGCAGTTACCATCTCAAACAAGTGATCAAATTTAGCCTCACCTAAAGTTGGACAATCTGACATTATGTTCCAGAAGTTTTGAAGCAATAAAATGTATATTTTGTTGCCTATGAAATGTCCCTGCCAAGAAATTATCCAACTTGAATCTAATCATGTGAAAAGAACTTAGACAAATCCAGAATAAGGAGCATTCTACGAGACAACTGGCCTGGACTCTTCAATAAAACAGTCAATATCATGAAAAACAAAGGCAAGCCTATTGTTCTAGATTAAAAGAGACTAGATTAAAAAGACAAAACCACTGATGCAATATGTAAACTTTGACTGTATCCTGGATTTGAAAAAAAAATAGCTATAAAAGACATTTTGGAGAAAGAGAAAAATTTCATATGGACTGTATTCGATTTATATGGAATTATTGTTAATTTTCTTGCAGATGAAAATAGTTGCATTTGTTTGGCTTTTTTAAAATTACTGCTATAACAAATTGCCCAAACCTTGGTTTAAACAACAAAAAATTTATAACGTTAAACAATTGTTGGGTAGAAGTCCCACACTGGTCTAATAGAGCTAAAATCAAAGTATTGACAGGGCTGCATTCCTTTCTGGAGACCATAAGGGAGAATTCATTTCCTTGCCTGTTTCAGCTTTCAGAGTTCACCAACATTCATTGTCATGGGGGCTCTCTTTCTCCATCTTCTAAGTCAGCAATGTTGCATCTCTCTACCCACTCTTCCACAGTCACATCTCCCCCTGACCATAAGAGAGAAAAGTTTTCTACTTTCAAGGATCTATGTAATTAGATTGGGTCCACTCAAGTCATCCAGGATAATCTCCTCATCTGAAAGACTTAATTTAATTAATTATGTCAGCAAAGTTCCTTTTGCCATGTAAGGTGACTATTCACAGGTTGTGGTTATTAGGGGGTGGAATTTTGGGGACGTGGGGGAGCAGTATCCTGCCTACCTCAATGGTATTGTGGTTATTTAGGAAATTATTTTTATTCTTAGGAGAACATGTTTAGCTATTTAGGTATAACTCTGCAACTTAAATATATATATATTTAAAATACATATAAATATATATATCATACACATACAGATAACCAAATGTAGCAAAATGTTAGCAACAGTTCAATATAGATGGAGGGTTTATGGGTTTTTTTTTTTCTGTTCTTTCAGCTCCTCTGTAGGTTTACATTTTTTCAAAAGAAAAAAGAAAGGTACTATTGAACGCCTTCAGTCCCCAACAATCCAGGACACGTCTGATTTAAAAGTGATTTCAGAAAAAAGGAAGTGGTGACAATTTTAAGACTAGGTATCTCAATAAATGTATATTAATATGAATATATACTAGAATGAAGATAAAGCTGTAATTAGTTAAAACAAAAAAAAAGCAGTAACTCCTACCTGCTGGGAAAGATAGGTATTTGGTAGTTTGTAGGTAGCACAGTGACCCTGTTTTGTCTGTTTAAATAAAATTATACAGTGGCCTTGTTTTGTCTTAGTGTGAACTTGTCTGATGTTGATGTTCTACAAGAATGTTTATGTTCAAGGGGACAACAGTATAGCCTCTCTGCGAGCAACAGGCCAGATTCTGACAACACTAAGTCCTAACTGTCAAGGTCATATCAGTTTTAAAGAGTCTAGGGCTGCTTTTTTCTTTCTCAATCTTTTTTTTCTTTTTTTGTTAATCAATGCTCAAAACACAGCACCAAGGGAGTTAATTCTAACTCCAGTGGTAAATTTGCAGAATATACTCCCTAAAATGATAACTAAACCTAGGATAAATATTTCAAGGAAAATTAATATTATTCACACTTATGCATTCATTTGACAAATATATTGAGTATATATACTCAAATATATAAGGAAAAGCTATCAGCATATTTATTGACTAAATCTTTGTTTAAAGCTGAATTATGAATAATCATATAGTATCTTAACTTTAAGAATACTGTCAGGGAAGCTTTATGGAATTGTTTAGCTTGATGAATACGTATTGTGAAATTCAAATACTTATCCCTCACAGACTCTTATCAAGGGTGCTATACACTGGGTTGTCAGTAGAAATAAATATATGGCTAAATTTAATCAAAGAAATGAGTGTTAAATAATATATTACTAATAGTTGCTCCCTATAAGGATCACCCAGCCACAGAGACTTTAGTAAGGCTACACATTCACTTTGATAGACAGATGATATAAAACCAGAAAAGTGTCATGCAGTCTTGGATATTCATGTATAAAATAAATATTTCTTAGCAAATTTTCCCCATTGGGAAATGGGGTGGTAAGAACCCCATTTCCCCAAATGAGATGATAGGAACCACTGTTCCTTTTGCTGCTGTCATCAGCCTTTTATTTTCAACAAATACAATCCTCTGAAAGAAAACAGTTCCCAGGGGAAAATACCTCATTGAAATGTGGTGTTAACAAAAGTAATTGATATGCAGAAAACATAGCCCTTTAGATGACATGCACACTCTCCATTATTAGTTGCTTTATAGAGATGCATTTGACTGAGTACGGTTTCTATGAGCTCAAAAAACTCCAAGTTACCCAGAATGAACGGTTTATGGTCATTCTGACTTCCAACAGGATTGGGACATTAAACTTTCTGAAATTCACCTTAATTTAGCCTTCAGGTCTTTTGTTCATTTTCTAATTGGATTGTTTAGTTTTTTACTATTTTGAGTTTTGAGAGTTCCTTATTATTCTAGGTACTGCTTTTCAGTTATTATGGCTTAGTAGTTTTTCAGTCCTGTCCTGTCTCTCTTCTCCTTCCAGGACTCCTGGAATAATATGAATGTTAGGTCTTATGTTATTGTCCTCTAAGTCCCTGAGGCTGTGTTAATTTTTTTTTTAAGTCTATTTTCTCTCTGTTTTTCCAATGGGTAATTTCTGTTGTTCTATCTTATAGTTCACTGAATCTTTCCTCTGTCCTTTCCATTCTGCTGTTGAGACTATTCATTGACCTTTTTAATTGAAGTTATTGCACACTTCAGCTCTAGATTTTCCATTTCTTTTTCCTTCTATTTCTTTATTGAGACTTTTTATTTCCTTTCTGGAACTTTCTATGTCTTTATTTGTTTCAAGTGTGTTTTTAATATTCATCAAAGCCTTTTCTAAATTCCTGCTTTAACTCTTTGTCAGATATTTCTAACATATCATCACAATGTTTGTATTTATTGATTGCCTTTTTAAATTTAAATTTTTCCTATTTCTCAGTATGGTATGTGATTTTTTAATTACAACCTGGACATTTGGGATATTAAGTTATGAGACTCTTGGTTTCATATCAAACTTTTTAAATTGTCTTTCTCTGACAGTGTTGCAGCAGGCAAAGAAAGCATCACCACTTTGTTACTACCAGGTATGGGTAGAAGTCCAAGTTCCCACTCAGCTGCCACTGAGACTGGGGAGGGTCTTTTTCTGCCGAGTAGGGGTGGAATTCCAGCTCCTTTCTAGGTTTATGCTGATACCATGCTGGCTAGAAAAGTTAGGAGTCCTTCCTTTCTACTGAGTGGGGATAGGAGTTCTGGCCTCCAGTGACATCAAGGCAGAAGGAGTGACCTCATTATCACTGGGTGTTGGGGAAAGTCTTGATTCTTCATTAGTCTTCCTCTAACATCACATCAGTGGGGAGAGGAAGTGATGCCCAGTAAGTGCAAGTGGTAATGGAAGGACATGTTCCCCACTGTGTCAAAAGGGCATTTGTTACTACCTAGTGGGGATAAAAATCCCAGATCCCAAATTGACCTTCTCTGGCATCACCCAGGATGATGGGTTGGGGAAACCTGCTACAGACTAGAGACAACCTTTCCTCAATCTTTGCTGCTGTGAGAGGCAGAGTTGGAGTTATGGGATTTTTTCTGTGTTTTCCTGGAGTAGAGCAGTTGTTTATTGTTTAAAATGTTTCTCTGGCTAAGCTGCCCATTTCTGGTTGTTTGGCTGGAGACAACAGGCTTATGTTGGGGTTATATATTGTCCAGGATTTTTACTTGTAATTAGTGGAAGGAATGTGAAAAAAAATACGTCTACTCCATCTTCCTTCAAGTGGAAGTCCAAATATAAATTTATTTTTATATTCAAATTTTTAACTTTTGTTTATTACAAATTTTATCAGTGAAAACAGCAAGACTATTTAATGGAAGTCTTGTATGACCTTCAGTATCCAATTTATTTTAGTAGCTTTTTTAGCATTGTATTGAAAAAATTCTGCTTGACACAAATAAGCAGTTGCCATAATATCCTTTTTTATTTTGCCTATGACTCGTAGGCCACATCTCACCCAGTGCCTGTTTTGGTAAGCAAAGTTGTGTTGGATCACAGTCCCACTTATTTATCAATATGTTATCTGTGGCTATTTTTGCAGTACAATGGCAGAGTTGAGCAGTTGTGACAGAAACTTTATGGTGCACAACATTGAAAATATTTACTATCTGCACCTTTAAAGAAAAAGTTTACCAGTCCCTGTTTTAAATATTTCACTTCACCTTCTCACGACACTAGTAGTAGTTAATCCAATCCAGAAGATGGAATGAGGAAGAGTGGAATAATTTTATTTCAAAGAAAAATTACTATCTTCACTAATTCATTATTTTAGTCAATAAATGAGTCTTTAGCCACTTAAATATTCATTCATTGGTGAAAAAGTCTTTATACATAAATGTACATATACAAAGATATATACTGATCATAATTTTCATCTGCTGAGGTACCAAACTTACATAGATACTGCAAATAAATTATACAATAATGTGGGAGTGTCCACATACAAAAAAGACTAAATAAGAAAATGAAACAGAATATAAGTATAGTTTCACAGTATAAGGAATAATCATAAATGTAACTTTTTAGCTATTTTCCACCTAAGAGCTTTTAAGTATACAGTTCTGATGCTGGAAATCTTGTTCCCCACTTTTCACCTGGCTGACTCTTAATTATCTTTCAGATTTCAGCTTAAATATTATTTTCTCAGCAAAGTCTTACCTACCTGCCCAAATCTAAATTATGTTCTCTGGAACTTGAAAACACAAATGCATAAAGATACATGCACCCCTATGTTCATTGCAGCATTATTCACAATAGCCAAGACTTGAAAGCAACCTGGGTGCCCATCAAAGGACAAACGGATAAAGAAGATGTGGTATACACAATGGAATACTATTCGGCCATAAGAAAGGATGAAATCCGGCCATTTGTGACAACATGGATAGAGCTTGAGGATATTATGCTAAGTGAAATAAGTCAGAGGGAGAAAGTCAAATACTGGTTGATCTCACTCATAAGTAGAATATAAAAACAACTACAAACACATAGCAATGGAGATTGGATTGGTGGTTACGAGAGGGGGAGGGAGGAGGGCCAAAGCAGTGATTAGGCACATGTGTGGTGATGGATTGTAACTAGTCTTTCGGTAGTGAACATGGTGTAATCTACATAGAATTCAAAATATGTTACAATGTACACCTGAAAGTTATATAATGTTATAATCCAATGTTACTGCAATAAAGAAAAAAAGTTTATTAAAAAAATAAATAAAATAAAATAAATTACATTCTCTGGTCCTGATCTCCATTATATCCTCAATCTTCCTTCACTGCAGATACTTAATAATCACATATTTACTTATATTATTATTTTACACCTTCCTAGAAGTCTAGGGGATTCCTGAGGGCAAAGGTCTTGTCTGTTTGGATTCTTATTAGATGTTCATCCAAATTAATGAAATTCCAGCTAATTTCCAAAACTACCTATTTTTCTCTTCATAATTGGATTCTGTGCCAAGAGCATATAAGCAAAGCCTGAACAACACACACAGTCTTCTATATGATTAAATTTGCTTCAAAAAAAGAAATATGTGGTTACCAAGTATTATCATCAGTGTGGCAACAGTGCAACATGTAGGCGATATTTAATTCCCTTCAATCAGAATAGCAAACAAATGACATGAGAAAATCATGAAAATTCAAACCTATCCCTCATCATAGGACAATTAAACATATGGCAAACTTTAGTGTTATTGGGACAATTAAAAACATGTAGAATATCATGTGACATAAAAATGTCATCAATGAGGCTATCAAATAATAAATAATTAAATTCTGAATCTGTCCATTAAATTATTGAGATGGAGGGGGAAGAGAGTGCTATTTGCAAAATAAAAAATCTCCCGCAGACTGATTTTCTCATTAATGGGTCATAATGGAAAGTTACCTGGATGGTTGTTCACAAACAATCACTCTTTACATATATTCGATGGTATTGTTAGGAATCCATGTAATTCTAGTAAGACATTTCACATTTGCTTACTTCAAATTTTGTTTAAAAAACTATCATATTTATATAAATGATTGAATTTAAAACAAAGCAAAAATAGTATGTTTTTTCATTCTTTAGCCATTTTGTAGAAAACTGAAATATATTTCAAACTTTTGAATAAGATTAGTATAATATGTGATTTTATTCTTCTTTTGTCGTTTATAATCTTTTACCACTTTGTTATGATTTTAAAATTGTCTTAAAGACTAGGAACATTCAAAAGAATGTCAATTACTTTTTCCCTCCATAAGGATGTTTAGAGCATATTTTGGGGGTATGAAACATTCAGCAAAAACAGTTAATTAGAAAACAGTAAGTGTATGGCCCAACTCATGACTTAAGTCCTTAATCTATTCACATCATTAAGACGAAAAATGAATGCGTTTTCTATGACTGTAAGAGTAGTATTTTAGGATAAACTAAAAAACTGCCATGCATGAATTTGGAGATGTGATTAAATCATTTAACATTGCGCTGTAAAATAATTGTTAACCAGAGAGTAAAGCCTACTGCGAAATGACCACAAAGGATAATGCAATACTGGCATGAGGCCACTAGAGGGTGAAATGAAAAACACAGTCACAATTCCATGTGAAAATATTTCTGCCACGCACTTCGTTTAACCAAATTATGATAATTTATTATATTTGAAAGCATTATTTATCTACATAGAATTTCATTGTACGTAAATAGTCATGCTGATACTTTGAAATAATTTATAAATACAGATGATTTGATGATTTGATTCGAGCCAACTAAGTAGAATATAGCTTTCCTATGTCTTTGCTGTGACGACAATTTTGCTACTTATTTTTAAAGCGATTGATTTGAAAACAAACAAAAAGCTAAAACAACATTGTGTTTTAATTATTATGATTATTTATCACTTAGATAAATCCAATAGATTTAATTTAACAAATTAAAACAATACTTACTTTAAATGTATGAAGCCTGTTACTCAAGCATAACCACAGAAGAGAAATCTGGCAATACACTTATGAAGAGTGTTTAGATTGATTATAATTCATGATAAATCCCAGATTCACTTTCAAAGTATCAAAAACACTCACGAGCTTCTTCAGAGTGTCTCCATTTTAGCCACAAATTAGATTCATTTAAATCAATGTGATTAAGCATTTGCAGCTTGATAGCATTTCATTCTCTTATTTTTTAATTTGAAACTGCTGTTGGAAAATGTATAATCTTCTGAATATAGGCTTCCTTTTCAAATTTTACAAGTATTAACTTCATAGCCTTCTTGTTATTGCTCTTGTTGATGATCACGGTGATGATGTTGATGGCTGACATTGCTGAATCAGGCACTGTTCAGAGTCCATAATGACCTTGTTAAACATGCGAAAAACTATTTTGAGCATGTAACATGAATTAACTTGTAGAATCCTCAAAACAAACCTATGAAGTAGATACTATTATTTTCTCAATTCTATAGACAAAGAAACTAAGAAACAGAGAGGTTTAGTAATTTCCTCAAAATCTCATGCCAGTAAATGGTAGGGTCAGGATTTCACCTCAAGCAGTTTAGCAGCTTATACATTGACAGGTTTTCAGCTTCACTTGTTTAGAAGTAATTAAGTTCTGCTACCTGAAAACAACAGATTATTAAAAGTCATGAAGTTCTCATCTATTACCATGCAATCTTGAAGTTTATACCCATTTTTGGTTATTATTCACTTCTATATCTTTAATCCCGGTGATCTTAAAATTTCCCAATGATGTGACTTATCTAAAAATCCTGTTTCCTAAATTATCGAAATGTACTATATTTTCAATTTCATGCCATGTCTACATGGTGATATTGAGGCAGGCAGACATAGAAGAAGGTGTAGATGTTAGTGACCCGCTTGCCCTGGGAGATTCAGACGGCAATGAGATGTTAATAGATGACCTCCTTCCTCTCGCTGCTACGCCCCAGCCTCCACAGCCTCACCTAACACACCATCACCACCACCACCACCTCTCAGCCTTCCAGTGTGCTTTCTGTCTTCCCAGTTTGGGTAAGTGAAACTACACTGTAGATACATCATTTCTACTTTATAGAGGCTGTGCATTTATCATATCATTCCTGCTTTTACTATATGTTAGTGTTATTTTACTTTTTATGTGTTTTTTGTATGATTTGGTAGGTTATTTTGGGGATCTGGAAATACTAGAAATTTTTTCCAATATAAATTAACAGTAATCGCTTCTTCGCTTTACGCTATTTTGGCTTATGAAAGGTTTTATAGGAATGCTCTTCTTTCGGAAAGTGAAGGAAATCTGTATATATTTAATTATATAATTATTATTTAATAATATTTAATATTTATTTCTATTTTGAATCTTCACCTGTCTTTTTCTTTTTACGTGATAATAACGGTGATGCTGCTGAAAAGTCCTTCATACGATATGATGCTGATGCAGTTTGCTAGCATGAAAAAAAACCCATTGGATTAAGTATCAAAGATAGAGATTCTATTTCCAGCTCTGCCACTTAAGTGATATGAAACAAAGGACAACTTTGGTAGCCCCCTCACAGAGTTTTCAGAAAGTGAAAAATGACGATGTATTAGATGACATCCTGCAAATTGGAAAACATGCATGATGTGTTCATTATCATTGCTATTGTTAGTGTTATCTCAAAACCACAGATCAAAAAATATGTATCAGGAGATGAAAAATGGGCATATGACAGCTTATAATAAATGCATAGCATAATCAAAGAATTTAAATGTTACCATTTACATAAGGTAAATTCCTTTCTTTTTGAAAAATCAAAACACCTTATTTCCATATGCACATGTCACTGAATAGAATCACACACCAGATGCAATGCAACGATGCATAGCAAACTTGACTAATGGTCATCTCTGCAGAGGGGAGGGGAGGTGAATGAAGATGGGAAAGGGTGACTTTTCTTTTTATTTATTTTTTTTAATCGCGGTAACAATGGTATATAACATTATATAAATTTCATCATATACATCATGATATTTCAATTTCTGTGTAGATTACATCATGATCACCACTCAAAGACTAATTACAATCCATTACCATACACATGAATCTAATCACCCCTTTCGCCCTCCTCCCTCCTCCCTGCCCCTCTGGTAACCACCAAACCAATCTCTGTCTTATATGTTTGTTTATTATTGTTTTTATCTTCTACCTATGAGTGAGATCATATGGCATTTGACTTTCTCCCTCTGACATATTTTGCTTAGCATAATACACTGGAGGTACATCCATGCTGTCACAAACGTCAAGACTTCATCCTTTCGTATGGTCGAGCAGTATTCCATTGTGTATATACCCCATATCTTCTTTATCTATTCAGCCCTAGATGGGCACCTATGTTGCTTCCAAGTCTTGGGTATTGTGAATAACAACCCAATGAACATAGGGGTGCATGTATCTTTTTGCATTCGTGTTTTCACGTTGTTTGGATAAATACCCAGAAGTGGAATAGCTGGGTCACATTGTAGTTCTATTCTTAACTTTTTGAGGACTCTCCATACTGTTTTCCATAGTGACTGCACCAATATGCACTCCCACCAGCAGTGTATGAGGGTGCCCTTCTCTCCACATCCTCTCCAACACTTGTTGTTTCCTGTCCTGTTAATTATAACCATGCCTATGACCATGAGGTGATATCTCATTATGGTTTTGATTTGCATTTCCCTGATTTGCATTTCCCTGATTAAAGATGTTGAACAATTTTGGATGTGCCTGTTGGCCATATGTGTATATCTTCTTTGGAGAAATGTCTATGCAAATCTTTTGCCCATTTTTTAATTGGGTTTCTAGTTTTTTTTCTTTTTGAGATGTTTGAGTTCTTTGTATTTTGGATAGTAACCCCTTATCAGATATATGGTTTGCAAATATCTTCTCCCAATTGTTAGGTTGTCTTTTCATTCTGTTGATGATTTCCTTTGCGGTACAGAAGATTTTTAGTTTGATGTAGTCTCGTTTGTTTATTTTTTCTATTTTTTCCCTTGTCTGGTCAGACATAGTACTTAAAAATAAGCTACTAAGACCAACGTAAAACAGCATGCTGCCTATGTTTTCTTCTAAAAGTTTCATGGTTTCAGGTCTTACATTCAAGTCTTTAATCCACTTTGAGTTGATTTTTGTACATGGTGTAAGATAATGGTCTACATTCATTCTTTTGCATGTGGTTGTCCAGTTTTCCCAGCACCATTTATTGAAGAGACTTTCCATTCTGCATTGTATGTTCTTGGCTCCCTTGTCAAAAATTAACTGTCCATAGAGGTGTGGGTTTATTTCTGGGCTCTCGATTCTGTTCCATTGATCCGTTTGTCTGTTTTCGTGACAATATCATACTGTTTTGAATGCTATTGCTTTATAGTATATTTTGAAATGAAGGACTGTGATACCTCCCACTTTGTTCTTTTTTCTCAGGATTGCTTTGGCTATTAGGGGTCTTTTGCTGTTCCATGTAAATTTTAAGATTCTTTTTTCTATTTCTGTGAAAAATGTCATTGTAACTTTGATGAGGATTGCATTGAATCAGTAGAATGCTTTAGGAAGTATGGACATTTTAACTATGTTAATTCTCCCAATCCAAGAGCATGGAATATCTTTCCATTTCTTTGTCTTCTTCAACGGGTTTTACAGTTTTCAGTGTACAGCTCTGTTACCTCTATGGTTAAATTTATTCCTGGGTATTTTATTCTTTTTGTTGCAATTGTAAATGGGATTATATTCTTAATTTCTCTTTCTGCTACTTTGTTTTTAGCGTATAGAAACACAACTGATTTTTGTATGTTGATCTTGTACTCTGAAACTTTACCACATTCGTTTATTATTTTGAAAAGTTTTTTGGTAGATTCTTTAGGGTTTTCTCTATGTAAAATCATGTCATCTGTGAGTAGTGACAGTTTCACTTCTTCTTTTCCAATTTGTATCCCGTTTATTTCTTTCTCTTCCCTGATTGCTCTAGCTGGACTTCCAATACTATGTTAAATAAGAGTGGTGAAAGAGGGCATCCTTGTCTGCTACCTTTTCCTAGAGGGATAGCTTTCAGTTTTTCCCCATTGAGAATGATATTATGTGTGGGTTTGTCATATATGGCCTTTATTGTGTTCAGGTGCTTTCCTTCTGTAACCATTTTATTCAGAGTTTTTATCATAAATGGATGCTATATCTTGTCAAATGCTTTCCCTAAAGCTATTGAGACGATCATGTGATTTTTAGTCTTCATTTTGTTAATGTGGTGTATCACGTTGATTGATTTGTGGATGTTGAACCACCCCTGCATCCCTAGAATAAATCCCACTTGATCATGGTGCATGCTCTTTTTAATGTATTTGCTAGTATTTTGCTGAGGATTTTTGCATCAATGTTCATTAGTGATATTGGCCTGTAATGTTCTTCTTTTGTGTTGTCCTTGTCTGTGTTTGGTATCCGGGTCACGTTGGCTTCATAGAATAAGTTAGGAAGCTTCTCCTTCTCTTCAATGTTTGCAGGAATTTGAAAAGGATAGGTATTAAGTCTTCTTTGAATGTTTGGTAGAATTCACCAGGGAAACCATCTGGTCCTGGACTTTTATTTTTGGGGAGGTTTTTGATTACTGTTTTGATCTTCCTACTGGTGATTAGTCTATTCAAATTCTCTATTTCTTCTTGATTCTGTTTTGGAAAGTTGTATAATTCTAAGTAGTTATCCATTTCTAGATTATCCGATTTGTTGGTTTATAGCTTTTCATAATATTCTGTAAGCTTTTGAGTTTCTGACGTGTCCATTGTAATTTCTTCTTTTTCATTTCTGATTTTATTTATTTTAGCATTCTTTCTTTTTTCTTGGTAATCTAGCTAAAGGTGTGTCAATTTTCTTATCTTTTCCAAGAACCAGCTCTTCTTTCATTGACTTTTTTCTACTTTTCTTTTAGTCCCTATTTCATTTGTTTTTGCTCTGATTTTTATTAGTTCCGTTCTTCTACTGATTTAGGGCTTTGTTTTTCTTCTTTTTCCAGTTTCTTTAGGTGCACTGTTAGATTGTTTACTTGAGATTTTTCTTGTTTGTTGAGGTAGGCCTGCATTGTTATAAACTTTCCTATTAGAACTGCTTTTCCTGTATCCCATGAATTTTGGCATGTCATATTTTCGTTTTCATTTGTCTCCAGGTATTTTTTGATTTCTCCTTTGATTTCTCCATTGACCCAATGCTTGTTCAGTAACATTTTGTTTACTCTCCACATATTTGTGGCTTTTCCAATTTTCTTCCTGTAGTTGATTTCTATTTTCATACCTTTGTGGTCAGAAAAGGTGCTTGGTGTTATTTCAATCTCCTTAAATTTATTGAGACTTGTTTTGTGGCCTAATATTTGATCAATCCTGGAGAATGTTCCATGTGCATTTGAAAAGAATGTGCATTCTGTAGGTTTTGGATGGAATGTTCTGTACATATCTACTAAGTCCATCTGGTCTAATGTGTCATTTAAGGCCAGTGTTTCCTTTTTGATCTGTTTGGATGATCTATCCATTGGTGTAAGTAGAGTTTTTAGGTCCCCTACTATTATTGTGTTGCTGGTCTATTTCACTTTTTATGAATATTAATAATTCATTTATATGTTTATGTGCTCCTATGTTGGGTGCATAGATATTTACAAGTGTTATATGCTTTTGGTGGATTGTTCCCTTTATCATCATGTAGTGCCTTTCTTTGTCTCTTGTTGCAGTTTTTGTTTTAAATTCTATTTTATCTGACTTAAATATTGCTACCCCAGCTCTCTTTTCATTCCCACTTGTATGGTGTATCATTTTCCATCCCTTCATTTTCCATTTCTGAGTGTCATTAAGTGAGAAATGTGTCTCTTGTATGCAACATTTGTATAGGTCTTGTTTTTTATCCAGTCACCCACCCTATACTTTTTGATTTGAGCTTTTAGTTCATCGACATTTAAAGTAGCTATTGATAAGTATGTACTCATTGCCCTTTTGTTGCTTTTTTTTTCCTACCTGTTTTAGTAGTTCTTCTCTATTCTTTTCTTCTTCTCTTGCTCTCTTCCCTGATGGTATTTTAGCTTTCTTTAGCATTATGTTTGGGTTCATTTCTTTTGGGGTTTTTTTGTGTATTTGTCATAGGTTTCTGTTTTGTGATTATCATGAGGTTCATATATAATAACCTATGTATGTAGCAATCCATGTTAAGTTGATGGCCTCTTTAGTTTGACCTCTTGCTGAAAGCTCTACTTTCTTACTCCCCTCTTCCCACATTTTATGTTTTTGATATCAAGTCTAACCTCTTTTTAGTGCGTGTGCATCCATTACCCTCTTATCATGGAATATGTAATTTTAGCTCTTTTCATTTTTGTTCTTCATATTATCTTCATAGGTGGTTGATCTGCTATCTTTACTGTTTATTTGCCTTTACCAGTTTTTCTTGATTTTTTGATTTTTCCTAATTTTTGTATTTCTGTGTATGGTCTTCTTTTTCTCACTTAACCAAGTCCCCTTAGCATTTCTTGTAAGTTGGGTTTCTTGGTGATAATCTTCTTGAGTTTTTGCTTGCCTGGGAAACTCTTTATCTCTCCTTCCAATCTGAGCGATAACTTGCCAGGTAGAGTATTCTTAGCTATATGCTTTTTCCTTTCAGGACTTTAAATATATCATGCCACTCCCTTCTAGCCTGTAACATTTCTGCTGAGAAGTCAGCTTATAGTCTTATGGGGTTTCCTTTGTATGTAACTTATTGCCTTCCTCTGGTAGCTTTTAGGATTTTCTCTTTGTCTGCAGTACTTGACATTTTAATTACAATGCATCTTGGCATGGTCCTTTTTGACTTCATCGTGTTTGGTGCTCTCTGTGCTTCCTGTACCTGGATGTCTGTTTCCTTCCTCAGGTTAAGAAAGTTTTAGCTATTATTTCTTCAAATAGATTATCTTCCCCTTTGTCTCTCTCTTCTGCTTCTGGGACACCTATAATACAAAAGTTACTGCACTTGATGTTGTCCCAGATGTCCCTTAGACTGTTCTCATTCTTTTTAATTCTTTTTTCTTATATCTGTTCAGCCTGAGTTGTTTCCTTTAGTCTTTTGTCCAGCTCCCTCATCCATTCTTCTGTATCATCTATTCTGCTATTAAGTCCCTCTAGTGAACTTTTCATTTCCAATATTGTATTCTTCACTTCTGATTGGTTATTTTTTTATATTTTGGCACCTGAGCTAACAACTGTTGCCAATCTTTTTTTTCTTTCCTTCTTCATCTCCCCAAATCCCCCTGGTACATAGTTATATTCCTAGTTGCAGGTCTTTCTAGTTGTGGACATATTTTACAATTTGTTGATGTTCTCATTGAGTTCATCCATTCTTTTCCCAAGATCAGTGAGCACACTTATGACTCTTAGTTTGTACTCTTTGTCAGGTATATTGTTTTTCTTTGTTTCGATTAGTCGTTTTTCTAGGGTTTTATCATCTTCCATTATTTGGAAACTATTCCTTTGTCACTTCATTTTCCATCTTCCTCTGTGCTTATATCTATGTATTAGGTACGTCAGCTATATCTCACAATCTTGGAGAGGTAGCCTTATGTAAGAGATGCTTTATGAGGCCCAGTAGTGTACTTCCTTCTTGTCACCAGTTCCAAATGTTCTGGGTGTGCCCCCTATGTGGGCTACATGTTTCCTTCTGTTGTGGCATGGTTGCTCTTGCTGCAGGTGCCCAGGAGGCTAGGCTACTTGCCCCTGACCAGCTGGTTGTAATGCTCAGCTGCTTGTGGCTGTTGTGGTCCCTTCAGACACTTTATTAGGAGAGGGGAGTCCCAGCACAATTGGCTACAAGGTCTAATAGTACATTCTTGTTGCAGTTTTTCTGTTAAGTGAGTAGGCCCCCTCACATGGATTATTGCTAGTTGAGAAGAACAAGTTTTCTGTAGATGACAAACGCCACTGCCCTTAGAGCTGCACACCCTTTCAACATAGCCCTGCCCTATGTGCAAACCCCAACCCAATGAAGCAGACCCCATCACCCCATTGCAGAGGCCCCACACATGCCACCAATGCAGGCCTGCTCCTTGCACAAGCCCTGCCTTGCAGAGGTGGACCTTGCAGAGATTCCAGACACCCTGCCTAAGAGGGCCCATAATTTGCCCAAGGGCTTGCTTTTGGGTGGGCCAGTTCCTAGGGCAGTCTGCCTGCCCTGGCTGAGCTTTACTAAATGCTTTCTAGTGGGTGGGGCTGAACCCGTCCCTAACAGGTCAGGGGAAGAACCCCAATGGCATCTGCCAGCATCTGTGTCAGCACACCTGAACTAGGACACAATAATGGCTACTGCCAATGTCTCAATCCCTTGGGAGGTGGTCCCAGCCTGGGGAGGTCTCACCTCTCACCAAGATGCAGCCAGAGCCTATGAAGTGAGTGTATTTTTACCAAAGGACTGTGTGCCTTTCTTCTTTGTGATTTTAGGCTGCTTGCCAAAATGGGCAGATTTGTTCATGGGCCCTTTAAGAGCAGGATTTTCTTTGCCTTCTTGTCTAATAGCTTATCTGGGGGTATTCCCTCTTGTTGTTAATAGCCAGCAAAACCAGATATTATGACATTTGTTTCAGTTTTGCTGAGTCCAAAAGATGCTCATTGTGGTAACACTCCTGCACTCAGATCACCCACTTCTCCAGGGAAGGCTTTGTACCTTAGGATTGTTCCCAGCTGGCTGTGAAGAACTTGACTGGAAGGTGGCATTTTTCTCTCCAGGAAGGATTTTCTGCCTCTTCCACCTCAGTCAGCACTGTCTCTTGTTGTGGAGGTTCTTTTTGTCCAGCTTTCAGTTCTCTTACAGGGTCAATTGTTCCAAGAATAGTTGTAAATTTTTTGTGTCCCTGGGAGGAGGTGAGTTCTGAGTCCCCCTATGCTTCCATCTTCACAGTGGACACTAAATTCTTTTTTTTTTATTGAGTTATTGATAGGTTACAATCTTGTGAAATTTCAATTGTACATTAATGTTTGTCAGTCATGTTGTAGGTGCACCACTTCACCCTTTGTGCCCACCCCCCACCCCACCTTTCCCCTGGTATCCACTAAACTGTTCTTGGTCCATAGTTTTAAATTCCTCATATTAGTGGAGTCATACACAGATTATCTTTCTCTCACTGGCTTATTTCACTTAACATAATTCTCTCAAGGTCCATCCATGTTGTTGCAAATGGAATGATTTTGTTCTGTTTTGCAGCTGAGTAGTATTCTATTGTATATATGTACCACACCTTCTTTATCCATTCGTCTGTTGGTGGGCACTTAGGTTGCTTCCACGTCTTGGCTATTGTAAACAGTGCTGCAATAAACATTGGGGTGCACAGGACTTTTGGGATTGCTGACTTCAGGCTCTTTGGATAAATACCCAGTAGTGGGATGGCTGGATCGTATGGTAGTTCTATTTTTAGTTTTTTGAGGAATCTCCATACTGTTTTCCATAGTGGCTGCACCAGTTTGCATTCCCACCAGCAGTGTATGAGGGTTCCTTTTTCTCCGCAACCTCTCCAACATTTGTTGCTATTAGTTTTAGATATTTTTGTCATTCTAACGGGTGTAAATGATATCTTAGTGTAGTTTTGATTTGCATTTCCCTGATGATCAGTGATGATGAGCATCTTTTCATGTGCCTATTGGCCATCAGTATATCTTCTTTGGAGAAATGTCTGTTCATGTCTCCAGCCCATTTTTTGATTGGGTTGTTTGATGTTTTGTGGTTGAGTTGCGAGAGTTCTTTATATATTAAGGATATTAAGCCTTTGTCAGATATATGACTTGCAAATATTTTTCCCAGTTAGTGGGTTATTTTTTGTTCCAATCTTGTTTTCATTTGCCTTGAAGAAGCTCTTTAATCTGATGAAGTCCCATTTGTTTATTCTTTCTATTGTTTCCCTTCTCTGAGAAGGCATGGTGTCCGAAAAGATCCTTTTAATACTGATGTCAAAGAGTGTACTGCCTACGTTTTCTTCCAGAAGCCTTATGGTTTCAGGTCTCACCCTTAGGTCTTTAATCCATTTTGAGTTTATTTTGGTGAATGGTGAAAAAGAATGGTCAATTTTCTTTCTTTTACATGTGGCTTTCCAGTTTTCCCGGCACCATTTGTTGAAAAGACTTTCTTTTCTCCATTGTATGCCCTCAGCTCCTTTGTCAAAGATAAGCTGTCCATAGATGTGTGGTTTTATTTCTGGGCTTTCAATTCTGTTCCATTG